>NW_028258471.1:0-300000 GCF_053883595.1 Heterocephalus glaber | reverse complement strand
ACTGCATATAGTTCAATTTTAAGAAAAAAAAGTTAATTTTAAAATTTTACTAGTATTTATGCTGTTAGTTAGAAATATGTAGACATAGAACAAAGGTTTGCTCAACTTCAAAAAAAGGAAGTTATAAAGGTTCTTTGGCTCTAACTTTGCTGAATGTTGTTTGCTTGCAATGATTCAAATAAGTTTGAAGCTCATACTATTATATAATAAAACAACCTAGAAATTTTAGTTATTTAGAAAGTCAAACAGAACATAAATTTGAAATTAACTTGCTGTATTCTTAAATTTACTTATAAGGGATCACTCTGTTTACCTCAGTTTTCTATGTGTGTATGTTTTGTTGGTCCCACCCCTCCCCTAGATAGGTAGAATGTTTTCTTATAGATAGCAAGAAAAAAAAACTGGAAGCTAGAATTAGCAGTTAACAAAAGGTGCAGGATCCTGAAGCTGAAGATTCAGGGCAGCACTGGCTGGAAGGAAATAGGTAGGTAATGCCATGGTGGAAGAGTGTGGGGAGACCTAGTGGAGTGGAGGTGGAGATGAGGAGCATAAAGTAAGAGACAAAGGAGATGAGAAAAGTTCTGTTGTAAGCTACTTTTTTTTTCTTTCAGTCTGATCATTATGGAAAAGCAGTTGCTCTGTAAAAAAATTGTAAGGTTTTCTTTTTTAAAAATTGTTGGTCTGTATTTCCAATACATAATAAATTCATTGTGGGGTATAGGTACATCTATATAATCATATTCTACTATAATGTGTGCTTTGATATGCATACTCCTACAGTTGGATTTTCATGGGTTTACCCTGGAAATGCCTGTTGCTGCCCTGCCTCTGTCACTTTGAAAAAGAAGCCTAGGCATGGCTTCCAGCTAGAATATCAATTATATGAAGTATTCATGGCTAATCTGTTGAAAAGGATATAAATCAAAACTATCACACCCTATGAATTTTAGAATAAAGTCACCCCTGCTTAAAAAAAAAAAAGGATGTTAAGTCTAAAGTGTTTTCTATATGTTATAAGCTTAAGGGGGTTAGCACCAGGACAAGCTAGTTTGCAGTGCAAAGTAGTACTACTTCTTAGTTACTCTTCTCATTGCTGGGACAGAATGCTGAACACCCAAAGTTAGAGAAAAAGTTTATTTCCTCACAGTTTGTAGAGGTTTCAGTCCATAGTCAGCGGCTCCAAGGCAGGTGGCACATGGCAGAGGGGCATCACAGAGGAGAAACAGTTCATGATGTTTCAGGCAGCAGAAGCAGCAAGCATCCTTCTTTCTGTCCCTTTATATTCCATCCGGGATACAAGCCTATTGATTGGTGCCACTCACACCCAGGATGGGGCCTGCCATTACCCATACCCAGAACAACACTGAACCAATTTAGTTATCATATGCCCTTAATCCCAGTGTCATACAACCTAGATCCAGCCACCTCCAAAAGCACCCACCTATGAGCACGTGAGGCTTTGGGGGCAAGGAATCTAGATACAAACCATAACATACCAACACTTTGCAATTTTACAGATAAACTTCACATATGTGGTATTTTCTCATTTGACAAAGATGAATGATGGGAATGGTAAGGAAAATGGGAGATAAAAGGTTTAACATTATCACTACTTTATAGAAACCTCTGCTTCCAAA
This sequence comes from Heterocephalus glaber, assembly GCF_053883595.1. NCBI lineage: Eukaryota > Metazoa > Chordata > Mammalia > Rodentia > Bathyergidae > Heterocephalus > Heterocephalus glaber. The sequence goes on along the minus strand of NW_028258471.1, from coordinate 298,363 downwards.
AATTACTAGATTAACAAATGTCTATATGAAAGTGCTGTTTTTCAAACAATTTCTTGTTTTAATCATCTTAAGTATCCCAATTTGGGGCAACTCTGTTTTTAGTATAATAGGAAGACAGAAAATTGCTTCCTCCCAAGCCTACTGCCTACTATTCTGTAGCTTGATAGGTGATCCCTATATAAATAACAATGATTTCTTACAAATAAAATGAAGCTCATCTTATTTGGAATGCTCCTGATCCTTTCTTTAGGTACAATTTTTTTTTTTTTTTTTTTTTTTTTTTTAGTACCAGGATCAAACTTGAGTCCTTGCTCTTGCAAGGCAGGCAGCGGAACCACTGAGCTAAATCCCCAGCCCTTAGGTACAACTTTTAAGTCAAGGTTTGCCCTTTGGAAAAAGATTCTAGTTTTCTTTTGTTTCATTTTGTTTTGTGTGTGTGTATATACACACTTGCTCAGGTTTTCCCCAGCTTTCCCTATTTCCACATAAGCAAGAGGATCAAATGAGATGATGTATATAAAAGTTTCTGTAGGGGCTGGGGATTTAGCTCAGTGGCACAGTGCCTGCCTGGCAAGCGTGAGGTCCTGAGTTCAATCCCCAGTACCAAAAAAAAAGTTTCTGTGGGACAATAGGGATTATCATAGTTATAAAGATGGTTATATTTACATAAATTATACCTTGCCATCCAAATACCAACACCTTATAGATTTCTCCATGTGTATTAATATTTTCAGACATCCACTCAGTTGCCTTCATGTATTGGAAGTTCTTAAAATGTCCTTATCATGGTAAAAGGAAATCAAAAGTGGCCTACTGCATGGTTTTATATTTTTTCATGTCATATTTCCCCATGTGCGTAAATATTCAAGACATCAGACCAGTTGGAAGTCTAGAGCTTTGCAAAAATGTTCTATTTCAGTTAAGGTTTGCATTGTGTAGGATTAGGTTTGACTGTGTGCAACAAAGTCCAAAATAACAGTGGTTTAAACACAAAGATTTATTCTTTCATGGAAAAATTTGAATGTTGGCCACTCAAGGCAAGCGTAGCAGTACTTCAAGTTGTTCTGTCTTTCTGTTTCATCTCCCCCAGCACTGATTTGCACCTTTAGGTCAATTCATGGCCTAAAACAGTAATTGAATCTCCAGCCTTCTCATTGGCATTCCAGGCATTAGAGAAAAATGGAAAGCAGGGAGCCAAAAGAGGACTTTCATAGCTATTTTTCCCTTTAAGCAACTGTCCCTGAAGTCTGACATTTTGGTTGACATCTATTGGCTAGAATTTACTCATATGTTACCCCTAGCTGCAAAGGAAGGCTGAAAAATAGTTTTTCCACTTGACATGTTGCTCCAAGATTCTGTTAAATGGGAGAGAGAGAGAGAGAGAGAGAGAGTGTGTGTGTGTGTGTGTGTGTGTGTGTGTGTGTGTGTAAAATGGAGCAACTAATAGTCTTCCTGAAGGTCCTTGTTAGGCTCTGTAAATAAGGAAGCTTAATTTAGACATCATAAATTACGTTGGGTAATTTGTCACATTAAAGGAAAGTTTTATACTGGAAACTCAGGCATTGGGCCGTCTCTAAACACTGGCTTAACAGCAGAGTGGTGGAATTCGAGTTGGGCTGGCTCTGAGGAAGTCTGTCATGGAGCCCAAGTCAAGAGGCCACAGAGCACTGTGCCTTGTGGTCAGTGTGTGCCTCTCAGTTGAGGGCCCTTCTGCTCTGCCCCTTGTGCACCACATACAGGAGTCCCAGTGCCAGGGGTCAGCAGAGCCCTGCATTACCCCTAATCACTTCTGTACTTTATTAAGAACAGTTTTTCTCAGATGTCCATTAAAACTGTGTTTGAATTAAGCATTATGAACTTGCTGATTTTGCTAACAGTCTCAGATGACAGTGTGGAAATCAATAATCAATAGTACTGTGTCTACTTCTAGCAGTCATTTCAATGTGTTGCTAAATGTATGTATTATTAAAATATTTAATGTATTTTAAAGTAATAAAAATGAGATATCTCAAAACCTTACTTTAAGCCAGGCATGGTAATGCACACCTCTAGTCTCAGCTATGTAAGAGGCTTTCTGAGGTGGGAGGGTCATTTGAGCCCACAAGTAAGAGACCAGCCTGGGCAACATAGCAAGAGCACATCCCAAAACAAAACAATAAAACTGTTTTAGTCTTCATAGAATAAAAACTTTACACAGTGATTCTCCGAAATAGTTGTTGAGTTAAATATTCAATTTATACATATTTTCAGTTAATCTGTTGTTACCAAGACAGGAGCTTTTAGCGTTCTCTCTCAGACACCAGATTTAACTAAACATTACAGTTCAATGAAGGTACCTGGTAAAGAATGCAGTTCTGGAGCTGAATTTTGATCCATAAATAAATTACTCCTGACCTAATTTTTTTTTTTGGTACCGGGGATCAAACTCGGGCCCTTGCACTTTCAAGGCAGGCAGCGGAACCACTGAGCTAAATCCCCTGCCCTACTGACCTAATTATTGACATACTCCGATTAATATGAGATCAAATAATTTCAAACAATCTTTAATAGGCACTTTCCAAGTTGAAGGAATTTTAAAGGACATTAAGACTACAAAAAAGTGCTCATGTCAAATAGTAATCAGGAAGATGCAAAAAAGATAAGCATTTTATCAGCAGAGTGGGAAAGCTTAGGAAGATTGATAATATTCAGTGTTGGCAAGGATGTGGAGGAAAAAATAGACAGACTGTCAGGTACTCTTATGCACTGTTGGCGGTAGTATAAAAGGATGAACTGAGGAGGGCACTCTAGCAGAACCTTTCAAAATTTTAAATGTAGGGCCGGGGATTTAGCTCAGTGGCACCGCACCTGCCTTGCAAGTGCAAGGTCCTGAGTTCAATCTCCTGTACAAAAAAAAAATTTAACTGTGTGTAACCCTTCAACCTAGCAGTCCTCCTTTCCTCCCCATTTCTCCCTCCCTTCTCAGTATTGGGAGTTGAACCCAGAAAGCACTGAGCTACATTTCAATCCTTTTTAAATTTTTTTTTTCTTTGAAACTAGGTCTCAGTGACTTGCTCAGACTGGCCTCAAGCTTGAGATCCTCCTGCCTCAGCCTCCTGAGTAGCTGGATGTGTAAAACCATGATCAGTCAAACCATGATCACTCTCTGAATAGCAATCCTATAGAAATATTTGTTCCTGCCAGGGCTGAGGATTTAGCTTAGTGATTCTACTGCCTGCCTCACAAGTGCAAGGTCCGGAGTTCAATCTTTGGTACCAAAAAAAAAAGATTTGTACATGGCTAAAGATTGAAAAATTAGGGGCCAGGGATTTAGCTCAGTGGTTCCACCCCCAGCCTCACAAGTGCAAGGTCCCGAGCTCAATCCCCAGTACCAAAAAAAAAAATTTTTGATTAAAAATAAATTGAGAATTATAAATAAACTGTAGTAGATGTGTTGCAGAAATCTCGGAAAGAAATACACAGAGACACAGAATTCAGATAAAATAATAAAATTTATTCTCACGAGCAGGCGGAAACCATTCTGACTAGTATCCGCCCCCTTTGTTCAGCATTTCCCTTTTTATATCCTTTTTAGGCATTATCTCATCCCTAGCTGTCTTTGATGTGTAAATATAATTCCAGTTCCTATTTACAAGTCACAGACACAAGATAGGCACATATACATTGTAAATTCACCCTAGCATGGTAACTTTGTTAGGTTAATGAAGTTACCCTTAGAGTTAGATAGCAGGCACCTTAAACAAGGAGTTATGGGAAAAGCAAATCTTAAAGGAACACTTACTTATTTTGCTTCTACGACTACCTTAATAATCTATTAAGTTATCTAAAACTTTTCTGTATGAGATGCACTAAGTTTTTCAGATCATAACTGAAGTAGAGTACCTTTAAAAAGAAAGATTAGTATAAATGATAGTGCTTAAATGATGAAACTAAACCAACTAAATAAATTTAAATATGTAAAGCCGTATTTCTGAAGGTTTTTCTTCAGAGAAAAGTGTTCCCTACACCAAATTTTGTGGGATGGGTTTGTCTCAGAAAGTCTATAAAAAGCAAAGTTGTTTATATGTTGACCTTGTGTAAAAAGTTAAAATTCTTTGTACTATAAGCGACAAATGTCCAAACAAAGACTGATGAATATCACAAAAGGCCAGGAACAGGTCAGGCTTTTACCAAGGTTCATACAGGACTACCCAGTTTCTCTTCTTTCCAATTAGTGCCTCCTCGCCAACTGGCTCAGGTGTAATTAAATCGGGAGGTTGATAACACTTCCACCAGCAGCACAGGGGCCAAGTAGGGGGGGAGGGGACAGTCACACAGAAGCAAATGAGGGTGGGTCATCAGGGGAAGGTTACATGGGTACTGCCCTGCAGATGGCTAATTCTATAAAATATTTATATTGCTGAGAATCATGAGCAGAGCTCTTGGACTAATGTGGTGTGTCTAATAAAACTTTCTGGTTGAGGTCATATTTTTTATCAGTGCTATCTATGGAATAAGATTCAAATTGCTGAATGATGAATACCTTGTATAGCTGGTGATTGAGGCTGTCAGGGAGCTTGAAGAAACCAGTTTTAGGATCACTGACACCTTAGACTAATAGAACTGAAAGAACCTTCTTGATCACCAACCCTCTCACTTCTTAGAGAAATGAAAGACTGGAGAAGCAGTGTAACATGCTTCAGATCACATGCCAGGTTTGTGGTAGAGGTAAGACTAGAAAATTGGTCGTTCATCTTCTAACCTAATACTCTTTTCAGTAATAATGATAGTGTTGGGCTGGGGATTTAGCTCAGTGTTTCCGCTGCCTGCCTTGCAAGCACAAGGTCCCGAGTTCGATCCCCGGTACCAAAAATAAATACAGTAATAATGATAGTGTTAATAATAATAGCCATTCATATTTATTATTGCTATATGCCAGGCAATATGCTAAGCATTAGCATTACATGTGCAAAATCTCATTTCATCTTCACAGTTGCCTTTTCTTAATTTACTGGAAATAATGACAGAGAGGATCTTGTTCAGTTGACTTCAAATGCTTCTCCCATCCTTTTCTACCTGTTATTGTAGGCTGCAAACAGGCCTTTTTCTCCCCAGGTCAGTGAGTGCTGGTTTATTGCTTTGTCTCACGTACAAAAAATGGAATGAGTGAAGAAGTCTGATCACAAAACCTGTTGTGTGTGCCTTCGTATAGACTTCACTAGATTGTAGGCTTTATAATGACTAAATTTAAATCAAACATTATAAAAGGCAGTCTTTAATTTTTTTTTTTTTTTGTACCGGGGATCGAACTCAGGACCTTGCACTTACACAGCAGGCAGCAAAACCACTGAGCTAAATCCCCAGCCCAGTCTTTAATTTCTTTATGTCTTTAAACAGGTACTTCCAGCAAGTCAATGCAGAACATTCCGTATTATTTACAAATCAATGAAATACTTTTAACCAGCGATCAAGAATTTCTCCCATGCCACTTAATGGATCAACATTGGAAGTTTTATGTGGAATGTGAGGAACTAACTTTCTAAAGAAGCCTTGTTTTCTTAACAATTTTTTAGATATTTGTTCATGTTATCAACAAACCTTCATCTTTCATCTTGTGTGGACTTGTTTAACATACACTTTATATGTTGCAACTTAAGATGTGTATTTACTGTTACAAGAAAAGTACAACTCCAAATGTTATTTGCCATTGAAATAAAGGCATTTCTGAGCTATAGCCTGTATTGGCTCTCTGATTTTCCTTTTACTAATATAAACTTAAAACTAACCTTCCAGTCAACACTTCTACCTTTGTATTAATAACAGTTGTTGCCTAAGGAAAGAAAGGACACATGGAGTGATTCATGGATAATTGGCCTGGAAAAGACCCAGGTAAAGTGAACCCACTTAAAATAAGAACTTCAATACCCGGTGTCTTCCCCATTTACTTTGAAATTTATCTCAAAAATTAAATGTTAGGGCCGAGGATTTAGCTGAGCAGCATAGCGCCTTCCTGGCAAGCCAAGGTCTTGAGTTCAATCCACTGTACCAAAAAAAAAAAATTAAATGTAAAATTATGAATGAAGTTTACGTTGAGTTTCATAAAATTTAGTGTAGATATAATTGTAACTGTGACAAGCCTTAGACCAAAGAATGAATTAAGTGCTTATTTGGGATTTAAAAAAATATACTTCACCTTTTGCTACATTGTCATGAAGATTAAAAAACATATTCAAGATTTTATCAAGGCTGCCTCTTAATCTTTTTTTTTTGTTAAATTCTTTTATTGGTACATTTCAGGTATACAACACAATTACATTTCTCATTGGGAATTGTACCTTTACATAATGCATCTTGGTTCTTATTTTTTCCCCATTCCTAGCCCTCCCTTCACCCCCTCCACCCTTCCCTATTTACAAAGACTTTATTTCCATTTTTTCCATTTCTCAGCATTTTTCCTTTCCCTTCTTTCCTTTCCCCTGCCCCTCCCACTACCCCACCCCTTTGGACCTTTTCTTCCTATTTTACATTATCGATTATTCATTCTAATCATTGGTACATTTTAGGTATACAATATAATGACATTCATCATTGGAAATTTGCACCTTTACATAATCTCTCTTGGTTCTTATTTTTCACCCTTGCCCAGCCCTCCCTTCTACCCCTCCATTCCTCCCTATTTACAAAGATTTTGTTCCTATTTTTCCATTTTCTCATATTAATCCCATTCCCTTCTATCCTTTCCCCTAGCCCTCCCACTTCCTTCCCCTTTGCCCCTTTTCGTCCTATTTCACATTACCTATTACACATTTAGTCCTTATTTACACTTTCAGTTTCTCACACCAGAGAAACTATTTGGTATTTATACATGTGTGTCCTATTTATTTCACTTAAGAGTATCACCTCAATGTGCATCCACTTAGCTATAAATGTCTCTAATTTCTCATGTTTTATGGCTGAGTAGTACTCCATTTTATTAAAAAACCACATTTTCTTTATCCAGTCTCCAGTTGATGGGCATTTGGGCTGTTTTCAAGTTTTAGCTATCACAAACTGTGCTGCTATGAACATGGGCACACATATATCACTGTGGTATGATTCTTTTAATTCTTTGGGGAAGATGCCCAGCAGTGGAATAGGGTCAAATGGGACTTCCAGTCCTAGTTTTTTGATGTATCTCCATACTGATTTCCACAATGGTGGCACCAGTCTACACTCCCACCAGCAGTGGAGCAGGGTTCCTCTTTCTGTAGAGAGCAGTGTTAGCCATAGAGGCTCCATGTTAAATCTTACCCTCCATTGTATAGAGCAAGGAGACTATGTTACGAGGAACCGCGTCCTTGCCAAATTAGATGTTTACCTTCAGAAATTGTCCTGCAACATGATGAACGTTTTGTAAACCCGAGAAACAAGAAAGCCCGTGAGGGTGGGGAATTTCCAAAGAACTAGAGAACAAGGAAACAGGTGTCTTTGGATAAGGGTCATGATTAATAATCAAACTCACCTGTGATAAAAAAAGGAGGAGAATAAAAAAGTGCGGCGGCAGTCTCTCTGAGAGGCTCCCGACTCTATCGCTGCATCTTTCTTTTTCTTCATCCTCACTCCCCCATTCAGGTGCTGTTCGACAAGTGACGGCTGGCTCCGTCACGGGTGGCGCCCGAACAGGGACCTGAATACAGGGGACCATAGTGAAGGACACCGCGAATCATGAGCTCGGATAAGTAAATTAAGGGCGGTGAATGCACTCGGGAGTAGCAAGATGGGTATTGGTAATAGCTGCCTGCTTTTTGAACATATGCTTAAAAATATGCTTCGCGCTCGTGGAGCAAAGGTAGGGCATCAACAATTACGTAATTTTTTAGAATTTGTAGAGAAAGTTTGTCCTTGGTTCTCTGAAGAAGGCACAGTAGATTTAGAAGTATGGAATAAGGTGAGAAAGCGACTTCAGGACTGTTATGATGGTCATGGACCCACTAAAATCCCTATAGATGCTTTTAGTTTATGGGCTTTAATTAGAGATAGTTTGGATTCTCGGTATGAGGGAGAGAGGGTTGAAGGACCCTCCTCAAGTCCTTCCTCGGAGGAGCCTGACAAGGCTGGTGGTCCCGAGTTTGTCCCTTCGCCTCCTATAGAAAGTGAAACTAAGCCATCTGCTCCGCCAGTATATGCTGATGCAGAGCCTGCACCAAGGAAGGGTTTTTTTCCGGACGAGGGACCCCTAAACCCGGGAGATGCTGATGATTTGGAAGAAGAGGCTGCTAGGTATAACAATGAGGACTGGCCCCCCCTCCCTATCGTAGCTGTGGCCAGGAAAACCGAAAAATCCAGACAGCCAGTGAATGAGGACGTGACCGAAAGGATTACTAGATTGGAAAAGAGATTGGAGCCTCTTTGTCAGCAGTGGCAGACAGGCTTAACGGTGGAAGAGGAAGACCAGAAGACTCAGGGCGAGAGAGGAATAGTTCCTAGTATAATTGCTGGTCTTGATCCCCTGCCGGTTGCAGGTCCAAGATTAATGAAAAAAACTGACCCTCTTATAGCCATGATTAAACATCCCCCAGGACCCAGGCCTTTGTCTGTCAATTCTCGGTCTCTGTCGCCATTACAAGCTACCCTGCAACATGCGGTTGACAGAGGGGAAGATACCCAGGGCTTTCATTTAGCTTGTCCAGTATTTGAGGAAGCTGACGCTCAAGGGAATATGGTCAGAATCCATCGGCCAATATCTTTTAAGCAACTTAAGGTGTTAAAAATGGCATGTGCGCAATATGGCCCTACCGCACCTTTTACTCAGGCTATGTTAGAATCATTGAGCACGGAGGCGCTGCCTCCCGGAGACTGGAAACAGCTTGCTAAGGCATGCCTGTCTGGGGGAGATTACCTCCTTTGGGAAACAGAATTTTCTGAGCAGTGTCAAAGAACAGCTGAATTAAATCGGGCTAATAGAAATGATATTGATTATGACATGCTGGCAGGAGAAGGGCGATATGCGGGCCACCTATTTCTCCAGCCAGAGTGTTAACTCCCTATTATGAATCTGTGGCATGCCTAGTTCATATGGCACGGGAGGAATCTCGAAAATATTTTGGAGCAGAGCCTTCCTTAATTGGAGTCCCGTTTACCAAACAACAGTTAGATTGGCTATTCCAAAATGTGGACATGTGGGCCATTGCTTTTGCACATTACTCTGGATGTATAGATAACCATATCCCCAAGGATAAATTATTGCAATTTGTTAATATTCATGCTTTGGTTTTTCCCAAGATTATGAAACAGGAACCCATAAAAAATGCTCAAGTGGTTTTCACTGAAGGGTCTTCCAATGGTATTGTGGCATATGTTATTCAGGGAAAGCCACAGATTGTTCATACAGCCCCCGCCTCCGCTCAGATTGTTGAGTTTCACGCTGTCGCTGCAGTATTTGAACTTGTGGCCTATTATTCTTTTAATTTGTATACAAATAGTCATTATATTGTTAAAGCTTTACAGGTGCTTGAAACAGTTGCTTATATTGATGCTGCCAATAATCAAATACAGGAGCTCTTTGCTCAGATACAACGGTGCATACATGCCCGGACCTGTCCTTGTTATGTGGGTCACATTAGGGCTCATTCTGGGCTTCCCGGACCCCTGACAAAGGGAAATGATCTTGCGGATCAGGCTACAAGGCTAGTAGCTTTCAGTCAATTGGAATTAGCTCAGCAGTCTCACGCTCTACATCATCAAAATAGCCACAGCTTAAGGAAGCAATTCCATATAACTCGAGAAGCCACTCGACAAATAGTTAAGCAATGTTCTGCCTGTCCTATACATCATTCTGTCCCTCATTATGGGGTAAATCCTCGCGGCCTTAAACCTAATCAATTATGGCAAATGGATGTTACCCATATTGCCGAATATGGAAAACAGAAATATATACATGTAAGTATTGATACCTTTTCGGGATTTATTATGGCCACCGCACAAACTGGAGAAGCTATGAAACATGTGATAGCCCATTGTTTAAGATGCTTTGCCACAACTGGGGTCCCTATCGTTCTTAAAACTGATAATTGCACGGGATATACTAGTAAAGCTTTTCAAATCTTTTGTAAACAGATGGGTATCACCCATAAGACAGGTATTCCTTATAACCCACAAGGCCAAGGGATTGTGGAAAGAGCCCATAGTGCCCTAAAAAATCAATTGCAAAAAAATAAAAAAGGGGAAGTTATATCATTTATCCCCACAGAATTATTTACATCATGCTCTCTTCATCCTGAACTTTTTGATTGTGGATGCTTATGGATTGACTGCAGCAGAACGGCTGTGGCATCCTAAAACTAAATCATCATATGCTCAAGTGAGGTGGAAAGATCCCCTCACGGGTGTATGGAGTGGCCCTGACCCGGTATTAATATGGGGACGAGGGCATGTTTGTGTTTTCCCGAAGGACGCTGAAGGTGCCAGGTGGCTGCCTGAAAGATTGGTCCGTTTTGCGGGAAATTCTCCTGCCCCTTAGGATGATCCTGACAACTGTCCTGCTGATAAATCTAATGATGACGCTTAATGAGAAGGTTTATTGGACTTACGTACCTGATCCACCTGTTGTACATCCAACGAGCTGAAAAAATAGAGAAGTAATGGTATGGGTGAACAATACCAGGCTGTTGGATGAGCCAGTGGCACCTGATAAGAACGAGGTCTGATTGTTCAACTGTACGGGATCAGAAACTGGAACCCCCATATGTTTCTTCAAAATCAACAGAACTGATTGTATAAGACTGAGCACTTGCACCCTGACAGGAAGGCAGGTAGATCAATGCAAAGGTGGGATCACTGGAGTCCATCTACATCTACCTGTGGGTATAGAGACCACTGGTGTAGTCCCTCCAACTTTTAATGCTCCAATGGGACTGTTCCATAGAAGAGATGTGTGGCGGATGCCCCTGTGAGATATAATATTACTGGATTTGATACTTATGTTTTGGACTGGTCTGAAAATTCTTGTCATCCCAAAAGAAATGTCACTGCATATGTCATGCGCTCTTAGGTATTGCTTGTAGGAAATATTAGTGTTCAGAAAGATTATGATTATTATAATGTAATTTACTTCAATTGTCAAATAAGCAGTTGTGTCACCTGAACAGAAAATCAGATAATGGTTTTGCAAATGTGTTCTTAGATTTGGATATTATAGATCTCTAAAATTTGATGCAGCCCAGGCTGCACAGGATTTTATCAAACAAATTAGAAAAGTTCTGCCATCTACATCTGCATTTACGCGGTAACTCATTTCTATAGTAATTATTGGAGGAGGGCTGCCTCTTAGATGCATGATCCTTCCGGCGCTACTACAGATGTTTGTGCATTCTTTAATGAGAATGGCTGGAAGTATTCATGGTCTACAATTACATGCTACAACGCCTAAACCTATGGTGTAATTCGCTGCAGAGGCTGGTAGTCAATGATGGGTAAGAGGAATACAGGAAATCACCAACCTAAGACAAAGCAAGAGTACTGTGATGCTCTTGACTCCATGACGGGTAAGGGATTTCTTTATATTCCTCACCTAAGACAGGCACAGCCTATCTGCGTGACCAAGGGACCTTGATCATAATATATAAAACAGGGGGAGATGTAGAGAGCAGTGTTAGCCATAGAGGCTCCATGATAAATCTTACCCTCCATTGTATAGAGCAAGGAGACTATGTTACAAGGAACCGCATCCTTGCCAAATTAGATGTTTACCTTCAGAAATTGTCCTGGAACATGATGAACATTTTGTAAACCCGAGAAACAAGAAAGCCTGTGAGGGTGGGGAATTTCCAAAGAACTAGAGAACAAGGAAACAGGTGTCTTTGGATAAGGGTCATGATTAATAACCAAACTCACCTGTGATAAAAAAGGGAGGAGAATAAAAAAGCGTGGTGGCAGTCTCTCTGAGAGGCTCCCGAATCTATCTCTGCATCTTTCTTTTTCTTCATCCTCACTCCCCCATTCAGGTGCTGTTCCACAAGTGACGGCTAGCTCCGTCATCTTTCCCCACAGCCCCACCAGCATTTGTTATTGGTTGATTTCAGGATAGCAGCCATTCTTTCTGGAGTGAGGTGGAATCTCAGTGTTGTTTTCATTTGCATCTCTCAAATGACCAGTGATGTTGAACGTTTTTTCATGTATTTATTTGCTATTTCTATTTCCTTGTCTGAGACATGTCTATTCATTTCAGATGCCCATTTTCAGATTGGGTCTTTAAATTTGTGAGGTCTGATCTTTTTAAGTTCTTTATAGATTCGAGATAGTAGACCTTTGAGGAAAAGCAGGTGAAGATTTTTTCCCACATTGTGGGTTGTCTCTTCACACTGCTGGTGGTTTCTCTTGCTGTGCAGAAGCTTCTTAATAAGAAGAGATCCCATTTGTTGATTGTTTGTGCTCGTTCACGGGCAACTGAGGTTTTGTTCATAAAATCTTTTCCTATCCCAATGTCTTCAAGAGTTCTACCTAACCTCTGTTCTAGCCAGTTCAGCATTTCTATTTTAATATTTAGATCTTTAATCCATTTTGATTTTCGTTTACTGCATGGTGAGAGATGTAGGTCTAGTTTTAATTGTTGGCAAGGTGAAACCCAATTTTCCCAGCACCATTTATTAAAGAGGCTATCTTTCCTCCAGTGAGGGTGTTTGGCTCCTTTGTGGAAGATGAGATGACTGAGTGTGTCTAGCATTGTTTCTGTATCTTCTACTTTGTTCCACTGGTCCTCAGGTCTGTTTCTTTGCCAGTACCATGCTGTTTTTATCACAGGATCTTTGTAGTATAGTTGCAGGTTGGGGATTGTGATACCCCCTGCCATGTCTCTGTTACCTAGAATTGCTTTTGCTATTCTGGGTCTCTTCTTGTTCCAAATGAATTTTGGGGTTGTTTTCTCAAGGTCCATGAAGTATGCTGCTGGGATCTCAATTGGAACTGCATTAAATCTATATAGCAGTTTTGGAAGGATGGCCATTTTCACTCTATTAATCCTTCCTACCCAGGAGCAAGGGATGTCTGTCCATTTTCTGATATCATCTTCAATCTCTCTTTTCACAGTGCCATAGTTTTCAGAGAAGAGGTCTTTGATTTCTTTCGTTAGGTTGATTCCTAGGTATTTCAGGTTTTTGGATGCTATTGTGAAAGGAATTATTTGCCTTCTTTCTCTCTCAGTGAGTCTGTCATTCATGTAGAGGAAAGCTATTGATTTTTGTGTGTTGACCTTGTAACCAGCTACTTGACTGAATTTGATTATTAAATCTAGAAGACTTTTGGTGGAGTTCTTGGGGCCTTCTATATAGAGTATCATGTCATCTGCAAATAATGACAGTTTGACTTCTTCATTTCCTATCTTTATTCCTTTTATTTCTTTCTCTTGTCTAATTGCTGTGGCTAATGTTTCCAGAACTATATTGAATAAGAGTGGTGATAGTGGACATCCTTGTCTTGTTCCTGATTTTAGTGTGAAGGATTTCAGTTTTTGACCATTTAGTATGATATTGGCTGTTGGTTTTTCATAGATGGCTTCTATCAGTTTGAGGTAGAGACCATGTATTCCTATTTTTTGTAGGCTTTTTATCATAAATGCATGCTAGATTTTGTCAAATGCTTTTTCTGCATCTATGGAGATAATCATATGGTTTTTGTCCTTGGCTCTATTGATATATGTATTACATTGATTGATTTTTCGTATATTGAACCATCCCTGCATCCCTGGGATGAATCCCACTTGATCAGGATGTATGATCTTCTTGATGATCTTCTGCATTCTGTTTGCCATTATCTTATTAAGGATTTTTGCATGTATGTTCATTAGTGAGATTGGCCTATAGTTCTCCTTTTCGGTTGGGTCTTTCTCTGCTTTGGGGATCAAGGTGATGCTTGCTTCCAGGAATGAATTTGGGAGTATTGCTTCCCTTTCAGTTTCATTGAAGAGTTTCAACAGTAGTGGCAGCAGTTCCTCTCTAAATGTCTTGTAGAATTCAGCAGTGAAGCCATCAGGGCCCATGTTTTTCTTAGTTGATAAGTTTTTAATTACATTTTCAATTTCATTGGTTGATATTGGGTTGTTTAGAATTTTTATTTCTTTTTCGTTCAACTTTAGTAATTCATATGTATCTAGGAATCTGTCCATTTCTTCTGTGTTTTCCATCTTATTGGTGTGTAGGTTCTTGAAGTAGGTATTGATGATCCTCTGGATTTCTGCTGGGTCTGTTGTCATTTCACCCTTTTCATTCCTAATTGGATGGATTTGGGCCTTTTCTTTCCTTTTTCTGATAAGGTTGGCTAAGGGTTTGTCAATTTTGTTGATTCTTTTGAAAAACCAACTCTTGGCTTCATTGATTTTTTTGTATCATTCTCTTAGTCTCCATTGCATTGATTTCTCCTCTGATCTTTATAACTTCCTCCCTTGTATGAGCTCTGGGATTGTCCTGCTCTTCTTTTTCTAGAAGCTTGAGGTTCAGCATCAGGTTGTTTAATTGGGCTCATTCTGTTTTCCTAATATGCGTATTCACTGCTATGAATTTCCCTCGTAAGACTGCTTTCATCGTGTCCCATAGATTCCAATATGTTGTACTGTCATTGTCATTTAATTGAAGGAACTGTCTGATTTCTTCTGTTGGGTTTGTGGAATCCTAACTTTTATAGGCCTATGTGTAAATGTTTTTTGATCAAGGCTAGCTGAAGTCCTATATGCCTCACTTATCTGTATGTCAAGTTCTTTTCCCCTGCTTGGGAAATTTTCTGCCATCACTTCTGTGAAGAGTTTTTTTTTATGTCATCTACACTCTCTCGTGTTTCTTCATTGACTCCCATCAGTGTTATGTTATTCTTCTTTGCATCATCTAGCAGCTGCTGGATTGATTTCTCATGTTCCCTTATAATTTTGAAGCAATTTTTCTTTTCCTGTTCACTAATTGCAATCTTATCTTCTATATCTGAAATTCTGTCCTCACACTGGCTCATTCTGCTGTGTAGACTTTCAATGGAGTTTTTCATCTCCTGGAAATCTATTTGCATCTGTTTTATGGATTCCATTTGTTTCTTATGTTGGGATTCCATCATGTTCCTGAGCTCCTCTCTAGATTTATTAATCATGTCTTGTACTAGGGGCACAATCTCTCCTGTTATCTGAGAAATTATTTCTGATTTCATTTTTTTCCAGATCCCCTTTTGTTGCCAGTTCAGTGGGTCCAGGTGGTTGAGTATCAGAGTGTTCCATCTCATTTCCCTTTGGGGTTGCTCTAGGTGATCTGGAAGTCTGGTTTTGAGATTTATTCACGTGTTTTCTCATTTCAGTTGGGGGTGGGTGGGGTGGTGCTGTTGGAACCCATGAGGATCACCCCCTCTGAGCTGGGAGAGGTGGGACAGGGGCTGGGAGGGGTGGTAGGGATGGTGGCCCAGACTCCCCTTCCTCTGGGCTGGTTGCAGTGGGAGGGATGGTGGTTGGGAAGCCCCTTCCTCTTGACCAGGAGCAGTAGGATGGTGGCTCAGAAGCCCCTACCTCTGGGCCAGGAGTGGCGGGCAGGATCATGGCCTGGAAGCCCCTTCCTCTGGGCTGGGAGCGGCAGGACAGAAGGTGGCCCTAAAGCCCTTTCCTCTCGCTTGGAGCAGCAGGAGGGATGGTGGCCAGGAAGCCCCTTCCTCTGGATCAGGAGCAGTGGGACGGCAGCTCAGCAGCCCCTACCTCTGGTTCAGGAGCAGCGGGACCCAGTACTGTGGTCTGGTGGTCTGGTGTCCTCTCCGTCTTTGTAGTGTGGAACCAGGTGGCTGCCTGTCTGCAGTGGGCCGACCTGGCCTGTTCCATGTGACTCAGGACCTGTCTCTTAATCTTTGATAAGCAAATTATTATTTACTCATCTTTCATTATCTCAGGTTCCCAAATATGCTATTTGGCTTGGTGGCCTTATTCTATCTCTTTTCTCTCATTTGAATAGAGAAGTCAAAATTGCAACAAAAATTACCAGAATCTTTGGGGGGGGGGGTTATGGTGCTACTTTTGTATATTTTCTTATAATAAAGGGATAGAATAAGAAATATCTTTGGCATATACAAGAAACTAACAGTTAATTCTGGGGAAAGAAGTTAATAGAGCTTGGAAACTTAAGGGGAAAGGAACACCTCCCCTCCTTGTTTTGGTGGTACTGGGGATTCACCCCAGGACCTTTGGATGGAGTATGTCAAGCACTTTATTTTTCATTTTGAGACAGCTCTCCCTAAGTTACCAAATTGGCCAGGGTGGGCTTGAACTGGCAGTCCTTCTTCCTCAACCTGCCAAAGTGCTGGGATTTCAGGCATCACAGAAGATAAACAGTCTGAGGCAAAGGAGGGCAGGCAGAAGGCAGCAAGCAAGTGACAACCCGCTTTCTGTCCCTTATATTCCACCCAAGCTACCCACCCTTAGAGCAGGAGCTCTGAGACCCAGGATGGGGCACCTTTAATCCTACCCAGAACTATGCCAAACCAATCAGTGGACTAATTTAGTAATTATACACCCTTGACCACAGCATCACACACTGTAGATCCAGCCACCTCTGAAAAGCCCTTCCTATGACCACATGAGGCTTTGGGGGACATCTAGACACAAGCTATGACACCCATAAGTTAAAGGAGGAAAGGTTTATTTTAGCTCACACTTTGTAGAGGTTTTGGTTCATAGTCATCCGGCTCCAAGTCAGGATGGAATTGCAGAGGAGAAACAGTCCATGGTAGGGTAGGCAGGAGGCAGCAGCAGAAAGCTTTCCTTTTCCTTTTATCCCATCCAGGCTAAAAGCCTGATGGATGGTGCCATCCATATTCAGAACTATGCTAAACAAATCAGCAGACTAATCCAGTTATCACACCCTAACCCACTATCATACCTCCATCATCCAGCCACTCCTAAAACCCCCACCTGGGAGCACATGAGGCTTTGGGGGACATTTTAGATATGAACCAAAACAGACATTCACTAAAGAGGATTTCCAGAACTGCTTCAGAAAGTGGCAAGAACATGGAATAAGTGTCTTAAGAGTGGGGGGTTAATGGCAATGTGTCTTTAATAATTTTTTAAAATTTCAACATTCTCCATATATTTTGATGACTATATATGGAAAGGGTTAGGATAAGAGCTAATCATTTTGAGCACTTAATATATTCCAGTAATTATAAATACTTGATATATTATCTCATTGAATCCTTACCATACCCTATGAGGTAAGAAATATTATCCCCATTTTACTTATGAGGAAATTCAGATGCAGGAATGAAGTAACTTGGCTACTGATAGAGAAAAGTTTTAGATAACTTAGTAGATTGAATATTAAGGTAGTTGTAAAAGCAAAATACGTAATGTGTTCCTTTAAGATTTGCTTTTCCAGTAACTCTCCTTGTTTAAGGTGACAGTAATCTGACTCTTTAACCAGTAACTACATTAACCTAACAAAGTTTCAATGGCTGGGTAAATTTACAATGTATATGTGCCTATCTTGTGTCTGTGACTTGTAAATAGGAACTGGAATTGTATTTACACATCAGAGACCACTAGGGATGAGATAATGGCTAAAAAGGATATAAAAAAGGAAACGCTGACTGAAGGGGCGCATAGATATTAACCAGACCGGTTTCTAGTGGTTTCTGGTGGTCCTGGCTCCCTTGCAGCAAGTAGAAATTTTACTATTTTACCCAAATTCTGTGTCTCTGTGTATTTCTTTCTGAGATTTCTGGAACACTACCAAGTGATAGTGCTTGGAATCAAACCTGGTAATCAGAATTCAGAGCTCATGCTGTGAGAGGCCATGTATTTTTCTCAACCAAAAGTTACCTACCTCAAAAATACATGTTAAATGATTAGACAAATGTTGGCATCATTCTGGGTGATTTAACTGTTGGCTCCTTTCACCTACACATTTCTAATGGAGTCAGCTTGCTCAGTGTGATGAATGCCAGGCCAGCAGGGCAGGCATACCTGAGAGTAGGCAGCAGTCCAATGAATGAGTTCTATGAGCACATTCGTATCTGCTCTTCTGGGTCTCTTTCATTCTAAGGATTCCCAGGTATTGCCCATGCTCAGTTTGCACTAGGAACTATCTGCTGCTGTAAATAAAGGCATATGTACATAGGACCTGGGTTTAAAGGACATTGAGTTTTCTGTGCTATTGAGGGTTAATAGTACATATCTATGTACTATTTCTTTGGATTTTTTCTCCTGCTTTTTCCCATCCCATGTCTGTTGAAGCCTATTTTAAGGAGGAAACGTATCTTTCTTAAACATACAAAAGTCAAGAAATGTGGTTTGCTTCTGCTTAAACTTGAACATAATGTTCTCACATCCTTAATTCTTTTACCACCTAATTTGAAGCCATATCAATTCAACTTGCCTTAGCCTTACATTTCAAGTATACCACTTGTGGTTAATTTCCAAGTTCTTTGGACATATTTGTGAGTTCATATTCTTTCATTTAGGCTACTTAGCCAGGGACTGTGAGGTAGGACTAGTAGTTACAAACATTTGAATCTGCAGTGTCAACATTGGTACTTTTAGATCGGTGATGGCAAACCTTTTAGAGATGAGTGCCAAACTGCAACCCAAAACTCATTTATTACAAAGTCCCAGTACTGCAATTAAACCTGAATACTGGGGTTTTAGGTTAGAAAAAAATAACTCATACATTAACATCTTCTGTCTTAAAAGAAAAATAACACCTGTGCCACCACTGTTCTAGATGATAAAAACAGTCAACATGTATGTTTTTAGCTGTTCACAAGACATCTTCAGGTTCCATGACATATGCCAGTTTGGCTGAGATAGGAAGTTGGGTTGTATCCTTCAAAGCTGGAGCCAGGGAAGTGGTAAGGCAAAGCGTCTAGCTGGTGGGAGACCCTTGCCAGTCACTAACATTTTTGTCTCAGCACAGCTTTTTTGTTCTCTGCTCATTATTGCCTACACAATAACTGTCATGAAATAATTCAACAGAATAAACCAAAACTGTGGGGTTTTTTGTATAAAACTTGTCCCCAGAAATGCTGATGATGGAAATGAAAAGTTTCAAGAAAATGTTAGCTTTAAGGAGAAAAAAAAATAAGAGTAAGAGCCAAAGTTGGAAGATCCCAGCTCTGTTCCATCAATGACTTTCTATATAATAGTGCAAACCCAGAGAGGCCCTCGCCTCTAGAATTATGGACCTTATTTTCCTGTACAGGCCACATGGGATGGTTTGAGTCTCTCAGTTTATATACAAGTCTACTTGCACCACAGTGTAGGCACACTCACCCCTATTTCTCTACATTTCCAAGAAGGGACCCATTCTCTCACTTTTCTATGAAACTTTCCATCAGCCTACTGGGCAGTGTGGTCCCAGGGCATTGCTCTCAGTCACTAGTGACTTCACTATCTCCCACACCCCCCTTCCTCATACTGACCTCATCCCACCTGGCTTTTTTTCCACTCCCATTCACCAGACATGTAGATCAGGCTTTACTGTCAGCTTGCTGGTGAAGAGGAAGGGGTTCTAGCACAGCACAGCAAGCAACTTTAAATGGCTGACATGACCCATACCACAGGGCATTTTTCCTTGGTGTTCTCCTTCAGACTTGCCTTGGGTTGAGAAAGCAGAATAGGACAGGGATATGAGTGCAGGCTCTAGGCTGACATCTGGCCTCTGCCACTTGCCAGTTATGGAGCTTTGTAAGCCCCCTAAGGTCTCATTCTGTGTCTGTAAATGGGGCTCCCCAGGTTTTGTGTAAGGATTGAGGTAATTGTACAAAGCCAGTATCTCAATGGCTAGCACATAGTGACTGCTCAGTAAGTGATAGTTGCTGTACTTAGGATTATGTTGGATTCTTCCTTCTTTCTAATGACCCTGCTGCACTGCAAGTGCTTGTACACACATATGTACACACACTATAATGTTAATGCCTTAAATTCCCAGGTGATTGTAATAAGCAGCCAGGCTGAAAAACACTGCTAGAGACTCCAGATCTTTCACTTTTTCTTTCTTGGGGCACCTGTCACCTTTCTTCAGGCCTGAGAAACTCAGAATTCTCTTGTGCCCTACCCCCACCCCATGCACACATCATTTTACTATAATAAACATAGCCTTTTTGTTCTCTCTCTTCCAACTAAATTTTTTTCAGATTCCTAGGTGAATCTTATCAGGAATCAAGTTATCTTTTTTCCTTTAAAATTGTCCTCAATTGTACATATTTATGGGGAACAGTATGATAATTTAATACATATATAAAATGTTTAATGGTCAAGTCATTGTAATTAGCATTTCCAGCTCCTTAAGCATTTATCATTTGTTTTGGGAACCTTCACACTCCTCTTCATAGAGTAAATTCTTGCAAACTATGGTCAATAGCCCTACTGTGCTATAGAACACTAGAACTTACTGCTTCTATCTATTTTGGTACCATTTTCCAGCTTCTCTCTATCCCTCCCCTCCATTTTGCCAACTACTTCTTAGTGGCCACCATTCTCTGCTTCTATGAAATCAACAACTCAAGTCTTAGTCAATTTTCAATTGAATAATATATATCTTATTTATTTAACAACTGTTTAATGCAAAACTAATATGTGCCTACCATAATCTGTCAAATTATGCCTTTTGATTGGAAATTTTAGACCACTGACATTAAATGTTATTGAAATATATGTGCCAGTTCCTGTCATTTTGTTGTTTAGCTATTGTTTGATTCTTCTGCACTGTTTATCTCTCTCCCAATGAGCTTTACTTTTTTCCTCTGTCTAGTAGTTGTTGTATTCTTGATCTGAGTTTAGATGTTACTTAAGTATTTTCTATAATATTGGCATGATGGTCATGAATTTCTCTAGTTCATACTTATCATGGAAGGTCTGTCTTTGCAGAATAAATTATTCTGGATTGGCCTTTTTTTTTTTTTTTTTACAGCTTGAAAAACTTTATTTCAACCTCTCCTGGCCTTTAAAGAGTCTGTTGAGAGATGTGCTGTTATAAATGATTGAATACTTCTCTCTAATAGGTTTTATTTCTCCATCAATTTTGAAAGATAGTTTTGCAGGGTGCATCAATCTGGGTTGGAGGCTGTTTTCCTTTAGGGCTTGAAATACATCACCCAAGCTCTTCTTGCCTTGAGGGTTTGCATTGAGAAGTCTGCTGTGATTCTGATGGGCTTTCCTTTGTATGTGATTTGTTTCTTTTCTCTCACTGCTTGTAGAATTTTATTCTTCTGTTGGGTTTCTGGAATCCTAGCTATTATATGCCTATGTGTAGATTTTTTTTTATTAAGGCTAGCTGGAGTCTTATGTGCCTCACTTATCTGTATGTCAAGTTCTTTTCCCCTCCTTGGGAAGTTTTCTGCCATCACTTCTGTGAACAGCTTTTTTATGTCATCTGTGCTCTCTCCTGTTTCTTCATTGACTCCAATCAGTCTTATGTTATTCTTCTTTGCATCGTCTAGCAGCTGCTGGATTGATTTCTCGTGTTCCCTTACAATTTCAAAGCAATTTTTCTTGTCCTCCTCACTAATTGCAATCTTATCTTCTATATGTGAAATTCTATCCTCACATTGGTTCATTCTGCTGTGTAGACTTTCGATGGAGTTTTTAATCTCTTGGAAATCTGTTTGCATCTGTTTTATGGATTCCATTTGTTTCCTATGTTGGGATTCCATCATGTTCCTCAGATCCTCTATTTTTTTTATCTGTGTCCTCTCTAGACTTATTAATCATGTCTTGGACCATGAGCAAAATCTTGGCTGTTATCTGAGTAATTATTTCTGATTTCATTTTTCCCAGATCCTCTTTTGTTGCCAGTTCAGAGAGTCCAGGTGGTTGAGTATCAGATTGTTCCATCTCATTTCCCTTTGGGGTTGCTGTAGGTGATCTGGAAGTCTGTTTTTGAGGCTTGTTTATGTGTTTTCTCATTTCCATGGTGGGGGGTGGAGTGGTGCTTCTGGCACCCACGCGGCTCACCTTCTCTGCCCTAGGAGCCTGGGATGGAGGCGGTAAGCTTCTTTCCGGGTGCTGGGACCACCTGAACTTCTCTCTCTAATAGGTTTTAATATTGTTTCTTTGTTCACAATTTTTGGCATTTCAACTGTGATGTGATATGGGGAGGTTCTTTTCAAGATGTATCTATTTGGGGTTATAAATACTTCCATTATCTTGATATCTATCTAAATTACCAGTCTGGGATTTTTTGCAGTAATTCAGTGAATTGATTTTTGAGCCATAGAGCATGTATTTCAATGCCTTCTTCTGGGAAAGTGAGCATGACTTTATTTCTTTGAGATATATCTAAAAACTCCTGCATAGTTTGTTAATTCTTTTTTCCCCTTTGTTCGTGTTTGAATGTTCTAGCACTTCCACACTGTCTTCAACTTCTGATATTCTCTTTTGTGACTAATATTTCTACTGCCAGAACTTTTGACTAAACCTCTTGACCAATGATGAGGCCCCAGGGAA
The DNA here is from genome assembly GCF_053883595.1 of Heterocephalus glaber. NCBI lineage: Eukaryota > Metazoa > Chordata > Mammalia > Rodentia > Bathyergidae > Heterocephalus > Heterocephalus glaber. The sequence goes on along the minus strand of NW_028258471.1, from coordinate 275,955 downwards.
ACCTTACTATATTGCCCAGAGCAAAACACACTTTTCTACAAGACACTCCGTGAAGGAGAGAAAGAGACATGGATGGGAGCACTGCAATCTAAGGAGTCTGGCTTCATTTGGAAAACACATATTTTCAGGTCTAGGGAAACAGGCAGCTGAAGGCTGATGTGTGAGGAGTGCCAGGATTGTCCACTGTCCCCTGGAGAGGGACACATGAAGACCAATTGCAGTGCAGAACTCATGCTGTGATGTTCACTTATGTTTATGTTTGTCTCCTCCTTTAAATATCTGTGTGCTTTGTAATCAGCATTCAACCCCTGAAAATGTACTTAGTAAATTTAAACAACACACATTTATAACTGTTTGCTCAAGAATGATTTTACTGCTAGGTAGGGCTATTTTATCACAGATTATTACAGGCCAAAAGATGAGGAGGCATGTGCAGGGAGTACACAGTTCACTGGAGGACATTAAATTACCCAAGCATCCACAGCGCTAAGTTTTTGTGAGTCTTGAGGATCCACCATGGTGTAGCTGCAGTTTTTCTTGTGAAAAATTTCAGTGCACCTGATTCTGTCATAATTTCTTTTCTTTCTTTCTTTCTTCTTTTTTTTTTTTTTTGGTACCTGCAATCAAACTCGGCACCTTGTGCTTGAGAGGCAGCCAGTGGAACCACTGAGCTAAATCCCCTGCCCTGATTCTGTCGTAATGCACAGGTATTGCAGCTCTCTCACCTAGAGATGACCGAAGCTGTACAAGGACACCAGCACAACTCAATATCTAACCTGTAAAAATATCCTAGATGCTTAACAATAGAGAAATTGATTAAAAAATACATGTGTATGTTCAGTGAAATATTACTAAGCAATAAAAAGAAAGAAATCTTGTGATTTGCAGGAAAATGAATAAGCTAGAAACAATTATGCTAAGTGAAATTTGTCAGCTTCAGAAAGGGGATGCTGACATTCCAGGATGCTGAGATAGAGGCAAAGGGGACAGAGGGTAGGTCTCTGCCTTTGCTCACTTCTACTGTGAATCTAAACCTGCTCTGCAAAATGATGTGTATGAGAAATACCAGGACATCACATTCTATTTCTATTAAGTACAAAAATAAATGGAATTAACCTGTGATACTAGAAGTCTGGTGATAGTTACTGTTGGGTGAGAGGAAGGTCAAGCATGGGTAGGGTCAGAAAGGGTCCCCTGAGGTGTTGGTCTGAGTCCTGGTTATGTGGTTGCATTCCTCTCTGAAAATTCACTAAGTTGTACAGTTGCAATGGCTGTGGTTTTCTGTAAGTATATTTAATTCAATGAGATGTCTCTTGAAAAGAATTCTGTTACTATGGGCAGGGTGTGGAAGTTGTTAGGTTCTTTTGATTTGTTTTCTACAAGGAAGGAATGGTAAAAGGTTTTACTCTGTGGCTTTTGCAATGAAAACACAGATAATTATTTTTACAATTATTTTTCTGACCTATATATGGCCAGAAAATGGGACAAGACAAAAACTAAAAAGATAAGAAGTTGAAGGCAGGTGGCAAATTAAAAAAAAAAAAGAAAAGAAATACAGTTTGTATAGAGAGAAAGATGAGTAAGAAAAAGATCAAAAGAAGCAAAACATCCCCCCCCAAAATTAAGACAGAAACATATTTTTCTCTCCATACTGTAAGAATGGGCTGTAACAATCCCTCACTAAAGGTTAGAAGCTTAGGCATTCATGAAATGACCTCTTTATTTTCTAAGTTCAATGAGTAAAAGTTGTCTCATGCTCAAAAAAGAAAATTTCTCTTAAGGAACCTTCAGGTCAATTCCAGTTTTCACAAGGAGGTATATCTCTTTACAGCATTGTGTTCCGTCTTGGGGCCTTTCATTGTACCATTGTTTGAGGGCTAGACCCAAGTCTCAGATGGGAGGGTCCCCACTCCTGTTGTATGATTACAAGGAGGGAAATTCTAGATTGACTTATTAGAAATTAAGTTCAGAATTTTTACTGTATCAACACTCAAACATTTACTGCAATAAATTACCAAACAAGTTCAAATGGTATTTGCACGTAGGCACCCACCTACCCACCCAAACATACATACATATCTGTGTTCTCTGAGCCCATGTCTGACATTTTCTTCTTTCCTAAAATCATAGCCTTGCTAAGATTTTTTCATGTAACTTAGATATTTAAGATTTGTATGTACGTGCCAATATAAACAGAATCCAGAATTGAGTACAAAAATCACATGATCATCTCAAAGGTTAATAAAAAGTTTTGGACAAAAGCCAAAACACTTTTACAGTAAAAAAAAAAACTTCATGAAAACAGGTATAGAAGGACTTGACCTCAAACTGATAAAAGCCATATGTGACAAATCCAAAGCCAACATCATATCACATGGTAAAAAATGAGCACATTCCCTCTAAAATCAGAAATGAGAGAACAGTATCCATTCTCACCACTCCTGTTCAATATACCACTTGAAATTTTATCCAAACAAATCAGGCAAGAGAAAGAAATAAAAAGGATATGAAAAGAAAAGGAAAAAGTTGTTATCCCTATTTGCAGATTATGTATGATCCTTTGCAGAAAAGCCCCAAAACATTTCACCAGAAAAATCTTAGAACTGATAAATTCAACAAAGTGGCAAAATACAAAATCAACACAAAATCAAAAACATTCTTGTACACCAATAATGAATCCAATAAGAAAGAAATCAGGAAAATAATTCCATTTATGCTAGCTTCAAAAATTAAATAGCTAGAGGGCCGGGGATTTAGCTCAGTGGTTCCGCCACCTGCCTTGCAAGCGTAAGGACCTGAGTTGGATCCCTGGTACCAAAAAAAAAAGAAAGAAAGAAAGAAAAAAAAAAAGAACCAAGACAGGCATGGGCTGGGGATTTAGCTCAGTGTTTTCATCACCTGCTGCGCAAGCGCAAGGACCCAAGTTCAAACCCTGGTACCAAAAATAAAAAATTAAAAATTAAAAATTAAATAGCTAGAAATTAATCCAACCAAGGAAGTTAAATACCTCCATAGCAAAAACTGTACTACTCTGATTAAAATGAAATTACTGTCTATAGAGTTTGCCTTTAAATTATGAAGAAGAGCCCCTGAAAAGACAGAAAACAACAATGAAGCACACCTTCCCCACCTCCTAGAAAACATATGAATAGGATGCCATGGGAGAAATCATGACCCAGGTAACAAGCCTGTGCTCACATGGGAATGTCATGGAGTCCCAAGACTAGGGTGGAGAATTCTAAATTGGAAGATTACAGTGGAGAAGGGTCAGATGGTTCAGGAAGAGCATTGCCATGAAAAGAAAATAACTGAACACATGACAGATCATATACATAACCAAAGGATTAATTAGAACAAGTACATTTAATATCTTCACAACACAAAGCAAAATAAAAGCAAAGAATTATGGAAAAAGCCAATTACAGGTCTCAAAAATGAAAGCACAAACTGTTGAAAAACTAAACTGAAAAGATAGGCTGAAAATAGCATGCACTCCTTGAAGTATAAATTAGCAAGATGAGACATTAGACTGAAGGAGTATTCCAGAAAAGATATCAATATCAACAAAGACATTTGAGTTTTCACTTGCTAGAAATTACAGAGGGAAAGAACAAAGGAAATGGGAGACAGCAATAGTTAAACAATATCTAAAATTTCCCCAGAAACAAAAAAAGCTATGAAACATCAAAATAAGGGGGAAAATGTTAGAAGCCATGAAAGCAAAAAAACTAAATGTAAAGGAAGAAGGATCAAATTTTCACTATAAATTTCATTAGAAATACTAAATATTGCCAGGCATGGTGGTGCACACCTATAATCCCAGCCCCAGCAGGCTAAGGCAGCAGGATCACTATGAGTTCAAGGCCAGCCTGAACTACATAGCAAGACCCTGTCTCAAAAAACAAAAAACAAAACAAAAGAAACTATTAGATACAAAATGGCAATGCGGCAATGTCCTCAATGAGCTATTTGAAAACAACTGCCATTTTAGAACTCTATAAACGAGCTATAGTATCATTTAAGAGCATGAGTGAAACAGAGGCATTTTTTACCATTAAGGACTTAAGAAAGTTTACCACCAATATATCCTTTCAAAAATGTTTCAGATATACTCATGCAAGGAAAAAAAATAAATATAGAAGTGTAGAAAAAAATACTTATCCAAGTCATCAGCCCATACTAATAAGACTAAATAAACATTGATTTCCAAAAATGCTTAAAATAACAATTTAGAACTAGAATTGTGGATATCATCAACAAAGGATTTCAGAGGAAGGAAATAGAGAGAAATGAACATTTATTATCTTGTTTGGGAAAAGTCTATATTTGCATTTCATCAAGTAAACTCAACTTCATGTATAGATCTACAGAATTGAGACTAGTAGAAAAATAGCAGCAGAAAATGTATAAATTTCAAACTAATAGAAGAAAGGGCAGAGCAAGGAAAATTTAATCAACCCCACCAAAAGTAGGACTAGGTACAAAAGAAGAAACATAAAGAAGGCATAGTTCAGATATTCCTCATTTAACAACCTACCTGTTGAACAACTGTTAGGACTCATGACTGAGACGCACTGTTTCGTTTTACCACCCACCACTTGAATTTAAGACCCATCTTTTTTTTGTACAGTACACCTTGTTTATACAGTACTGTAATTTTTGCTGATTATGATTTATGTTCCATTATACATTATAGTATTGTATGTAAGAGTTACAAAAATAAGAGCAAAGTCATCAAGCTGGAGTTTCCTTTGACCATTTCTTTTGTTCTGAGTATTGATTGTAATGAACATACTATATACAGTTCATCATTTGGTGACCAACTCATTTAGCGACCTAGCTGCAGGACAATACTTTAGTGGTTGTTTTGTGAGTAATGTGCATAAATAGGAAACAAAAGTAATAGTATTTAATTAAATCCAAACAAATGAGTGTTTGGATTAATAGTCAGTGAGGAAAAACAAATCACCTAAGTAGAAAATGAGCAATTAACACGAAAGCACCAAAGAAAATTAACATTACTGATAAAAACTTGTAAAATGTTAATTTTTGCCAGCTGCCAAAGAGATATGAATAGTACTGCGTTGATATGGAAAGAGCTGTGAAAGGTTAAACAACAAACTCAGTTCAGATTGCTTCTGAGGAGGTGGCAAGGATAAGGAGGGATGAGTGGCATGTGTTGGCCTAGGAAACAGTTTGGAGGGCAAGAAACAAGGGATTTAGTCATATATGTGAAGTCTCATTTTATTTTCCAGTCAATTATTTCTGTCTTATTGACTGAATGAGTCTGCTTGAGGACCAGGCTCTCTCTCCTCTGGATATGCTGGCCTTTGCACAGATTCCCATTTGCTAGTCTAATCTAGACCTGGCTAGGTATTCAAGAACAGGCTGTGTAGACCTATCCCTCTCCAGCCCTTGTACAATAGGATCAAAGACCTTCCCTCCCTTCCCACCCTTCCTTCCATCCAATAGTACTCAGCAGACGCCAGAACCTTAAGGCATGTAAAAGGTCTGCCATCCTGATATGTGAGTTAATGGTAGTCATACCCACTCTTTACTAAGCAGGTTCCTAGCACTCTGCAAAGCATGCTGTGTGGGTGTGGTCTGCTGGGAAGTCTTCCTCCTATGTGACAGGAAAAATAAATAAGGAACTCTCTAGACTAATCAGTTGAGGTTTTTGTGTGGCTTCCTTTGAGCTATCTACTTTCTCAGTTCTCACATATACCATCAAGAAAAGAGGAATGGGTTCCCTCTGCTCCAGTTGGAAACACATTCAGAGGAACTCATGTCAATTCTTCCTAAATATTCACAGATATATGCATTTTCGTACTTAAGGGTTAATACATCTTCCTATTTGGCAAACTGGAAACATTTAATTAGAGACATTCTAAAATGTTATAAAAGCGAAATCCTCATGGAACTAACAATCCTTTCCAATGATCTCAGTTCTACACTACAAATTCCAGTGTATTTCCTTTCTCTGATCCCCACGTCCCTTAGAGTTTTCTGCATTCTCTGAAATTGCAGCACTAAGTTAAAGACTGCAGGATCTATTTGGTGCTCACTACTGAATTCTTGCAGCACTGTCTGTTGTGTTGTGTCACTTATTCTCTATATTTCTTTCTTTCCCTTGAAGTTCCTAATGCAGTGGTTGGTTGGTGACTTAATCTGTTAGCATATGGAAGTAGCTGGCGTGTAATCCTCACAAATCCTTGATTCCCTTAGCTAGTACTGATGTAGTGCCCAGGCCAGCCTCTGGGAAAACCCCATATTTTCTCTGTTATCCATTTTCCCTGAATGTTGCAAGGAAACTGTGAGTCTGGGACAGAGCTGGTTCCTTCTAGGTGTGGCCTCCCAGAAGCCAGGAATCCAAGGGAAGGCAGCTTCTGCTTCTAATCCTAAGCACTGTTCTGCCCATTACCACTCAGGGGGAAGGCCCAAAATACACACACACACACACACACACACACCTAGGATCAGCTACATAATTTGTGTGCCCAATGCCGAATGAAAATTTGGGAATCCCTGTTCAAAAAGTTTCAAGTATTCAAGATAGCAAGAGTAGAGAATTAAACCAAATGGAGCCATTCTAAGCAAAGCCTTGTGAACCACACAAACTGCAGACCCACAGAACCCACCATGTCTCTACTGGGCCTCCAGGAACAAGGCTTGGCCCTTCTTCCATGGTGACTCAGCTTTGTCCTACTGTTCTCCCCACAACACAGACACAGGTTGAACCCAAGGAGAGCCCCACAGAGCAAGAAACTCAGCTTGGCACTCTGTGCCCACCTGCCTTGGCACCAGAAGCCTGTGAGCCTGTCAGAAATGTGGGCTCTGACTCCACCTCAGAACCACTGAACTGGCATCTGCATTTTAACAAGTCCCCAGAAGACTCCTGCGCACATTAAATTTGGAGAACACTGGGTAGAGCTCTGTATTTGATACTGCCCTGTTTTGCTGACTTCTCAGATACCCTGGCAAGAAGTTCCTCTAGGGTTCTCAGTGGTTGACAAGTTTAAGCCTGTAGGGAAAGGAAGACAGTGACCAGAAAAGAGACAAGAAATAATGGAGTTGGTTAAGTGATGTCTGAGGCATGTCACAGGCCTTCAGGCAAATGCCACCAGTAGCACAGCTGCAGTTGAACAAGTTGAGTTTTAAAATGATACAAATGAGAGGATGCACACTACAAAAGCAGTGGGAGCATGTTTTAAAATGGGAGTTAGAAAGGATTCAGTATAGGAGTTGGGATTGTGGTAGGCAGTCTGTCTTTATACATTAAAATGTATCAGTTGTTTCTTTTAATGTCTCTGGATTTTGAATCACAGGTTCTCTCTATTCTAAAATTAAATAGGAAGTCATTTATGTTTTCTGCTAATATTTGTATCTCCTCTACATTTATATCTCCAGTTCAGTTGCATTTTATTTTGATGTAAAGTATTAATAAGGATCTTTTATATTTTGCAAATAGCTACTCATTTTTTTCAGCACTGTTGAAGTCTTTTATTTTTTTGCTCCAGTGATTTGTGGTTGCACCTTGAGATGCCACCAGTATACCAAGTTTCCAAAGGCATTTCTGTCTATTCCTAGGCTATTCTGTTTCACTGGTCTTTTGAGATATTCATGTACCAATACTACTGTTTTAAATGCACAGACTTTATAGTGTGTTTTAATGTCAAATAAGGTTAGTTTCTTCAGTGTTTCCAGTTTTACTGTTTTCCTAGCTATTCTAGAACATTACAGTATACTCTCTCAAAGTCACAGTTCAGAGTTCATAGCCTCAGTCGTTCGCAGATTTTTCCTTAAAATCTAACTAGCAGTTTTTCACAGAAACCCCCACAATTTCGTAGAAAGTACAAATATCCTCTGCAATTCTTTTTTTGGCAGGAGGTTTCCAAGTAGCCAATCTGAGAGTGTTATTCAGTTCTCCTTGCTGCTGATTGGCTGCTGCCCCGTAACTCATCTCTGTACCACCATTCCCATCATAACAGGTTGATGTATCACATGTAGCTATCTCCAGTGTTCTCAGTTTTGTTCTTCTTAAATCCCTAATATCCCTATGATGCCACCAAAACACCCTGCACCTTCTAAGGCTTCATTAGTACAGTATTTTATTAAATTAAATTACATAACTGCGGGAGACATAGCATATTTAGGGTTTTTACTACAAAAATAGGCATTTTTCTGACCATATATGAAGTTCTTGGTTTTTCACAATTTGTGGGTGCTCTAGGCATAACCCCCGCAAATTTGGGGGGGTCCACTGTATTTCTTTTCTACATTGTACTTGCCAAGCATGCATAACCTGAATTTAATCATGAGGAAATATAAACCCAAACTGAGTGACATTCTATAAAAGAACTGGCTAATACTCTTCAAAGGAGCCAAAAGAATGAACAGAAAGAATCAGGAATTATCTCAGATTAAGGGAGACTATGGAGACAACAAATTCACTGTGCAGTCCTAGATGGAATTTTGGTCCATAAAGGAGCTTAGCACAAGTGATGAAATGTGAATGAAGTCTGTAGATTAGGTAATAATAATGTTTCAATATTAACTTCCTGGTTTTAATTTTACTGTGTTCATGTAAGATATAGACATTTGGGGAAACAGGACAAAGGAAATAAATAAATTTTTTATTTTTGCAATTTCTTTGTAAGCCTGAAATGATTTAAATTTCAAAGGTAAACAAAATAAGATGAAGAACATCCAAGCATAGTGGTGCCTTTCAGCACTCAGGGGAGTCTGAGGCAGAGGGATCAAAAATTCAAGGCCAGCCAGGGCTACATAGCAAGACCTTGTCTCAAAAAATTTTGAAAACATTTTAAGTCAGATACAATATATATATACATTATAGTTTACTTAGCAAACATCTAAATATTTCATATACAGTAAATCTCTTTGCCAAGTGGAGTGGCGTACTTGCTACAGACAAAATCAAAGAAAGCAAATGGATGAGCAAGACATCTTGTTGTGGCGGGGGTGGGGGGAGACTTGTGGGGACATTTCATACAGCAGTGGCTTTGACTGAACTGTCAGTACAAGAATCAGGCTCTTAGTAAGTCTACTGAGTCTCTTATGAGGACCTGGCAACCATGTCTAGGTGATGTGGGGCTCATTTCAGATGGCAAGCAGGATGTCTGCTATCTTAGTCTGTTTTGCCCAGGTGAAAAGATCCATGGCGGAGGATGCACATTATAGTCATTGATTATCAATGATGCCAGAGTCATCCACACAGCTACTGAAGTTGCCCATGATGGTGTGAGTTAAGATGCAAGTTTAGTAGCTGGTTGAACTCAGTTTTACCAAGTTGTATTTTTTTTTTAATGAATGTGGAAGAATGACTAGGAGATTATTAGATGGCAACTTAGGTAACAGTGTGGGACCCTGTTTCTGCTTCTTGTTTAACCAGGAGTGTTATCTTTTCTGTGCCTCAGTTTCCTCGACTACACCTTGAGATAACAGTCTCTAAGACATAGGCCACTGTGAGAACTAAATGAATATACAAAAAGTGTGTGGTAATACTGATCACATCATAAATTTAGTTGTTACTATTAAAGAGACCAGTATATAAATCATTACAACAAAATATTTTAGCAATATCGTACAAACACAGAAAAAACTGACAAATCACTTAAAACTGTATCTAGGACTATCCAAAGTCTTCAGTGTTGAGAGCTGAGGTGACTAATAAAGCCCCAAGCCAGGTGTAATGCCAGCACTATGGGAGATAGAGACAGAATGACAAGTTCAAGCCCAGCTAGGGTAACTTAGCCACTTAGCAAGACCCCTCAATCTAAAAAAAAAATTAAATAAATAATTTTAAAAATTAAAGGGCTAGAAATGTAGCTCAGTGAAAAGGTCCTGGGTTCAATCCTAATAACAACGGCAGCCCAAGATGTGGGATGAACGCTCACCATATGCTAGGCACCGAGTCAGCAATTTCACAGGTAACTGTTACAACTCTGGAGCATGTGTCCTTTCATTCTGGAAGAAAGCTCAGAGAAGTTAAACTTGCTCTGTGGTAGGCACACATAAATGAAAAGAAACTGATTCTTTTTTTCTCCCCTGCTGTCAGGAAGGGAGAAAGTCGGGGTCTGCAGCACGGTAGGCAAGCGTTCTAACACCAAGCTACATCCTTGGGCCTGGAGTTGGGATTTCTAAAAGTCAGTGGATCTGGCAGGAGAGCGGCTAGGCAGACGGCTCTTCAAAGGCTGTGGTAAACAGTGGATCACTGAGTGCGGGCGGGGCTGGGTGCTTCCAGACTGCTTTATCTATGGATTTCTGCTGGGCACATTTGGCCTTGAATCCTAGGGCAAAACTGGGGTAAAGGATTTTAAACAGAAGGTCAGAGTGAGTGGAAACCTCAGGTCCTCAGGAGAGCAGGAATGGCGGCCAGTCCCAGGCAGGGACAGCGCGCAGGGTGACACGGGTCCCACGAGGCCCTTCTCAACTTCACCGTCCCGGGCCGGCTCCCCACAGGTTCCGCTGGACCCCTGAAGACGAGATGGGGAGCCGCCGGTCGCAGGCTGCTGACACGCCACCGCCTGCAGGGCAGGAGCCACCAGCCTGATGCCAACCCTCTGCACTCTCAGGGTGGGGTGCCCCAGCTCCTGTCCGGGTGCCGCCCTTTGAGTCACGAGCGGACTGTGGTCATGCGACTGTAAATCACATGACCGCGATCACGTGAGCCTGTCCCATGGGGGCTGAGACAGGGCCTGGGCTTCAGTCTCTGAGGTCCGGGGAGGCTGGCACTGTGGCCCCGGAGCAGTCGAGCACGGTGAGATAGGGCTTCGGGCTGGGCCAGTCCAAGCAGGAGGGTCCGCCCCCGGGGCCAACGTGGTCTCGTCCTTCCCGCTGCAGATGAACCAAATGACCCCGGACCGGGAGCGGGCACCGGCGGTCGTCAGAGGCCACGTGGGAGCGACCCTAGTCCGTGGAGGAGATCCGCAGGAGCACCCAGAGCTGGTCGCTGGCTGCTGACGTGGGCTTGAGAGGCGGGCCCGGCATGCAAGGGAGGGAGAGCAGGCCCGGGGCCTCGGCGTTCCCTGCTCCGGGCCATCCCTGGGAAGGAGGTCACGTTCTCTGCGAAGCCCTCACGGAAGTCCCCAGGCACCAGGAAGGGAAAGGGCCGTGGGCCTCTGCCCCGGAGTACTCGGTCTCTGGCCTTGACTCAACTTATTTGGATGTTCTAGCGATGTGCCCGACTCCATCCCAATGGGCAGATCCATTTCTGCCAAGCTGAAGATGCCTATGGCTCTGTTGAGGCGATTGCGTTTGGACCTGGACCGAGTAGGGTAGGAGATGAGCCAGTATGTAGAGATCCCTGAGACTCTTCCAGATTAGACTCTATAAAGCCCAGAACTCTTTTTTTTAAATTCTTTTATTGGTACATTTTAGGTATACAACACAATTACGTTTCTCATTGGGAACTTGTACCTTTACATGATGCATCTTGGTTCTTATTTTTTCCCCATTCCTAGCCCTCCCTTCACCCCCTCCACCCTTCCCTATTTACGAAGACTTTATTTTCATTTTTTCCATTTCTCAGCATTTTTCCTTTCCCCTGCCCCTCCCACTACCCCTACCCCTTTGGATATTTTCTTCCTATTTTGCATTATCGATTATTCATTCTAATCATCAGTACATTTTAGGTATACAGTATAATGACATTCATCGTTGGAAATTTGCACCTTTACATAATCTCTCTTGGTTCTTATTTTTCACCCTTGCCCAGCCCTCCCTTCAACCCCTCCATTCCTCCCTATTTACAAAGATTTTGTTCCTATTTTTCCATTTTCTCATATTAATTCCATACCCTTCTTTCCTTTCCCCTAGCCCTCCCACTTCCTTTCCCTTTGCCCCTTTTCTTCCTATTTCACATTACCTATTATACATTTTAGTCCTTATTTACACTTTCAGTTTCTGACACGAGAGAAACTAATCGGTATTTACACATGTGTGTCCTATTTATTTCACTTAAGAGTGTCGCCTCAATGTGCATCCATTTAGCTATAAATGTCTCTAATTTCTCATTTTTTATGGCTGGGTAGTACTCCATTTTATTTAAAAAACACATTTTCTTTATCCAGTCTCCAGTTGATGGGCATTTGGGCTGTTTCCAAGTTTTAGCTAATACAAACTGTGCTGCTATGAACATGGGTGCACATATATCACTGTGGTATGATTCTTTTAATTCTTTGGGGAAGATCCCCAGCAGTGGAATAGCGGGGTCAAATGGGACTTCCAGTCCTAGTTCTTTGAGGTATCTCCATACTGATTTCCACAGTGGTGACAGCAGTCTACACTACCACCAGCAGTGGAGCAGGGTTCCTCTTTCCCCACAGCCCCGCCAGCATTTGTTATTGGTTGATTTCATGATAGCAGCCGTTCTTTCTGGAGTGAGGTGGAATCTCAGTGTTGTTTTCATTTGCATCTCTCGAATGACCAGTGATGTTGAACATTTTTTCATGTATTTATGTGCTGTTTCTACTTCCTTGTCTGAGACATGTCTATTCATTTCAGATGCCCATTTTTGGATTGGGTCTTTAAATTTGGGAGGTCTGATCTTTTAAAGTACTTTATAGATTCGAGATAGTAGACCTTTGTCTGAGGAAAAGCAGGTGAAGATTTTTTCCCACATTGTGGGTTGTCTCTTCACACTGCTGGTGGTTTCTCTTGCTGTGCAGAAGCTTTTTAGTAAAAAGAGATCCCACTTGTTGATTCTGCTAGTTCACAGGCAACTGAGCTTTTGTTCATAAAATCTTTTCCTACACCGATGTCTTCAAGAGTTCTACCTAACCTCTGTTCCAACTGGTTCAGCGTTTCTATTTTAATATTTAGATCTTTAATCCATTTCAATTTTAGTTTAGTGCATGGTGAGAGATACAGATTTAGTTTTAATCTTTGGCAAGTTGAAACCCAATTTTTCCAGCACCATTTATTAAAGAGGCTATTTTTCGTCCAAGGCCCAGAACTCTTAATTCCCAAGTCCAATATGAATAAGAATGACCACCCAACAGGATTTCAAAATTCCTCAGAAAGGAAGTAGCCTATAAGTGCCTATGGACTCCATGCCACTTGTTCAGTGAGCTTTCTTAATGTTTTGCGATGCCAGTATCATCATAAGCATTCATCCGTTTACATCCTAACACGTGAAGGTGAAAGGCTGTGGGTTCTTTTTGTTTTGACACACTTAATAGATGTGTGTAATACCAGTACTATTGTGTGTTTATTTTAAAAAACAGCTACTGCAGTTTCTACGGGAATTTTCACAGCAGACCATCTCTAGGACCCATGAAATCAAGAAACAAGTGGACAGACTGATTCAGGAGACGAAAGCCACGGATTGTCACCTTCATAGTGTCTTCAATGACTTCCTCATGCTGGCCACTACCCAGTGTATTGAGACAGTGAGTTTTTACTTATATTATACTTACAAATAATACCTTTTGGGGAGCAAGAACTATTGTCATTCTAAGCTCTCTCCTGAATTTTAGTGGGCAGTTCTCAGTAAGCGAAGCTTCTTTCTTTAGGATCAATGCCTGTTCTTATTAGTAAAGTTTGCATTTTTTTAAGCCTCTATGAGAAATCTAATGATGGTCTGGGGATTTAACTCAGTGGTTCTGGCTCCTGCCTCGCAAGCGCAAGGTCCCGAGTTTGATCCCCAGTACCAAAAAATAAAGAAGAAATCTAATGATAACATTTCCTCATATTCCAGTCTTTCCTTTTTTTGTTTTGAGAGTATTTAACTGTCATGCTGAAACCTGTTGTAGCACATTCTTTCTCTTGAGACTGTTAAATGTAAAATCCTAAAAAAGACTCTCAAACTTAGAAGATTCTAGAAAGCCCATGATTTAGGATTAGGAGGATACCATGAATGCCATATGGGCAGCATGTGTGTACATATTTTAGTAGCTCAGGTTGAAATCCCATTTCTATCCTTTTTGCAGGGAACTGTATGTGAAATGAGGACCTTAATAGAGATCTCTTTGCTTATTATTTTCTTTAGTGGCAAAGGGAAATTTGTGAGTTTGAAATACAACAACTATTCAAGTAAAATCATTGTATGTTGAATGTCCTTTATCTGGAACACTTGGGACCAGAAGTGTTTTAGATTGTAGGCTATACTAATAGACTATACTGATTCAGCATCCCTAGTCTAAAATGCTCCGGAATCTAAAGCTTTGTCAGTCTCATGTCAGTGCTGAAAAGGTTTTGGATTTCAGATTTTCAGGTTAGGGATACTCAACCAGAGATGGTTTTCTGGTCATCTACACAGGATGTCCATAATTGGTCCTGAGCATTTCCCATCCTGGAAGAGTCAGCTTAGGGGAGATTGGTCTCTAGTTCCCTGGTGAATGCGGCCCTATGGCAGAATTTGGTGTCCTTTTAAATATTCCTGTTGCTGGATCAGGTGCTGAGCTCTTCTCTGCAGTCAGTGAGTGTTGCACCTCTAGACCTGGTAAGGAGTAGATTTTGGAGGTTTTCCTTGTCACTCAGCTTCACCACACCAAACTGGCACTGGATTGGTACTGGATCAGTCTAATAGTGAGAAAAGGAGTGTATCATAAACTTCATTTTTGAAATTACAGTCTTCAGGTGGCCTACAGTGATGGGGGCCTTTGGTTTCATGGCAGTTTGTTGGAAAGAGTATTCCAAATCAGATGGGCTTCTGGGTTTTATTAATTAGCCTTAGAGGCAGCTGCACAGTTGCAAAACACATTTGAGAGTTACAGAAACAATGTGGAATTTGTAGGGCAAGAAAACTAGCACTTTGGTAAAGGCTCAAGGGGGGACCCTGAAGAAGGAGAAATGCTAATTAATGTTGGCAGTGTTTCCGGTCTAATTAAATGGCACAGTTCTTAAAGATTCATTAATCTGTTAATTTAGGACCTTTATCTTGAAATGCTAAGTGCCATGATAATCATTTAAGTTAGTTAAGAGATATCGCAAAGGATTTTTTTAAAGTCATTCGTTTCAAACTCTTTAGCATCATAAAATTGAAAATTTTTTTTTTCAAACATAAAACTTCAATTAATTTTCCAGATCATCTTCCTATTAATTTATAAAAGCTGTTTTTTGGTCATTTTTTTTCCTTCTTTTTCTACTTTTATGTTGAAGAAACAGATGCACTTTCCAAAAATTTTAGACACGTCAACAATCTGGGGGACGGAGCTTAGGGCCTTCTTGACTGTAACTTCTGTCCTCCCTCCCCCATCCAGAGCTAGGAGGGAAACTCTGTGTTTGGCACACTTATAAGTCCATCTTCCTGTAGATACTGTGCTTTAAAAAATTAGACCTATAGGAAAATCAACTTAATCTCACCACCCCAAATTAACCATCCAGTAAACATTTTGGTAGATTTTTTTTTTCTGGTCTGGGTGACTGTATGTGTTTATAACCTGCATTTTCCTGAACTTTTCAGCCTTTAATACATCTTTGAAACTTTTATGAGCTTAATTCTTATTAGATCCATTATATGACTATATTATACTTTAGTAATTCTCTATCTAACATGAAAATTTCATATTTAAAGAAAAGTAGAGAGCCACAGATGCTAAGAATAAGCAGCACCTAGCATTCCTTAATAGATTTTAATATTTTATCACACCTTTTTCAAAGGCACCAGCCCTCTCTCCCCCATATTTTTCCCTAAGTATAAACATTTGGGGTGAGGACCCCCTTGTATCTCTGCTAGGAGACTCTGTGGATATGTGTGAGCACATGTATGTGTAATAATAGAGATTTCATTTTTTCCATATATATAACCTTTATTGTGTAGCTGTCCTTTTCCTCACTGACTGAATAGTGTGAATGTCCTTGAGCATGAATGCATGTTTGTGTGAATATAAAGTCAGGCCTGTATGTAACTGGGTATTTCCAACCCAAGCTCCTTATTGTACACCAGCATCATTATTAAACGCCGCAGATTACTAGTGTGTCTTCACAAGCCAAGTCCCCATAGCTTGTTTTTATCCACAACTGCCATAGTTATTTAACTTTGGCCTTTGACTTTTCTGTGTGGATTTGAAGATTAACTTGCAATTTTGTTCTGCAGAAAATCTTGCTAGCATTTTATTGGAATTGCATAGAGTGGTAGATTTGGTATACGTGACTTTCCACTACAAATTGTGATATCACGAGCATCCTCTGGGAGGTAGGATTCTTGGGTCAGGGGATACATTTAAAATAATATTGTTTGATGAGATTGGCTGATATTTTCATGAAAGTGGACAACATCCCCTGTTAGTGAAGGCTTGGGACACAGGTTGGTACACCGGTGATGCCAGTGAGTTGTGACACATTTCTTCATAGGAGTCTAGGTGTAAGCATGAAGGTTGCAAAAACTCTGTCCTTTGGTTTCGTAATCCTCTTTAAAGAAGCCTGCAGAAATAAAAGGACAGGTGCCTAAGAACATAGGTATGGGTGGGTTCAGAGCAGCTTTGTTTTCAGTAGCAAAAATTGGAAATCTTAATATTCACCCATGGGAGATGAACTAAATAAAAGGACTGAATCCCATCTCTATGTATTGATCTAGAAAGTGGTTTATGAGAACACTAAGTGAAAATACAGGCCAGAGAGATGTGTATAATATGAGTGCATTTTTATTTAAAAGCAGGAGGGTATTTGTGCATCTGTACATATATATATTTGTAAAAGAGCCTTAGACCCCAGGAACACACACATCAAACTTAACTTGCGTATCCCAATGGTTAGGTTGAAGTAGGGCAAGAATCATGCATCTCTCTTACATGTATCTTTATACACATTGATCGTCCTTAATCCAAAACCCTGAAATTGAAAAGGCTTTCAGATTTTGAAGCATTTTGGATTTCAGATTTTCAGGTTAACAATGCTCAACTGGTAAAACCTGTATAAATATTCCAAAATCTCTTCAACTTTGAGGTACATCTAATCCTAAGCTTTTAGGTAAGTGATACTCAATGGCTGTTGATTTAAAATTTCCTAAGTTGAGCTAGGATTCACGTACTATATGACTCACTCTTCTAAAAAAAACATGCAGTTCAGTAGGTTTTAGAGTATTCACAATGTTTTATAGCCATGGCCACTGTCTAATTCCGGTGGAGTTGACTTTCTGCTTTCGTGTGAAAGAGGTACAAAAGTTTATCAGCCATGTTAAACAACAGAATGAAAATAAATTTTCCTTTTCCTTTTCCATTGCTGTAGGTGTTAGTATCTTGTGACCTTCTTGATAGGTTGCAGCAGGTGACATCCTCCATAGCCCTGGGGAAGAATACCTGTCCCTTTGTTCTGTAGCATGTGTATTAGGTTAAGCACAGTGTGAAAACCCCTGTCTTAACTGTTTTTGCAACTCTCAGGCCAACCATGGGACTGAACTCTTCTTCATGTTTCCTAGTCATTTGCATCTTTTTTCTTTTAGCTGTGGACTGACTTCTGTCCTTTCCCGATTGTCCATGGCGCACTGGTTGTGGCCTCAGCCATTTGCTGACTAATCATTTCCTTCTGCATCTTGCCTTTTTATGACTGAATATTGAAATCATACATTGTGGTTTACCTCAGATCCTGGTTTGACCTTTGAACCTGACTTTGCTTGCCTGTTTAGCAGTGCACGACGAAGAAGTAGAGGAGCCTGGGGCTCAAGGTGGAGGCCGAGAAGACAAACCAGGTACTTGGATTCAGTCCCTCTTTGCACAAGTTCTTGACTTGGAAAAGAGCAGCAACTGAAACTTGTGATGTGTCTTGTGGGGGTGGTGGGAAGGGATGGACACAGGGAAACGAGGTGACTCTCTTGACAGCAACCCAATTGAGTGCCTTCATTTCTTCCTCAAAGTTAGCATATTGAGTAACAGGTAGATTGAATTCCTGAATTCTGCCTTAAAAATAGAGAGAAGTCAGTGGACTTTTTCCACAAAGGGGCAGATAATAAATCCTATAGGTTTCATAAGCTGCAAAATCTGCCTCTTCCTCCCTGTACTCCTCTTCACTTCCTGCTTCCTTCCCCACCTATCTCTCCTCTTCCCCTCATCACTTTCCTCCTTCCTCTTTCTTCCCCTTTCAACCCTTTAAAAATATAGCAGCCGTTCTTGACCATTACTAAAAGAGGCTCTGGGCTGTAGTTTGCCAACTTCTGAAATAGACTATTATGCAGGTGAGCCCTTTAAACCAAATTTCTCTGTTCCTTTCATGCCTGCTTTGACTCTTCCATCTATCAAAGTGACTGGAAGGTGACTGAATCTGGTTTAGTGTTCAAATGTGATTACCTCTGGTGTGCCACAGGATGTGTTAGTGCAGATAGTGTGGACTATGTAGGGAGCAGTTACTCTAGTGACGCTGAGGGGGCTGGTGATATAGGACACTTTGACTCTTTGTAGTTTGAGAGAGGGTCTTCCTGAGTTGCCCAGGCTGCCCTTGAACTTGTAATTCTCCTGCCTCAGCCTTCCAAGTAGTTGTGATTATAGTCATCTGCCACCACACCTGGACTGTCAGTATTTTTAATTGGGATTTGTTAATAGTATGAGAACATTGCAGTGTTTCCATGGGGTGCTGTCAGTATGCTGGACATCCACACTGAGTGATGTTTTGTTTATAGGAAAAGACCCAGGAACAAAAAGAAGTAGATCTGATTCCTAAAGTCCAAGAGGCCGTGAACTATGGTTTACAAGTACTGGACAGTGCATTTGAGCAACTTGACAGAAAAGCAGGGAACTTGGACTCTGAAGATGATGATGTTAACGAGCAGGTGGGCCTGATTCTTGAACGTAAGGTTAGCACATTCAGCAGGTATTTCCTGCTGCACCATGCTTCCTATTATGTCTGGGGCACTTTACTTAGGCACAGGATTGGGAAGAGCTGGACTTCAGCTCTAGGAAGTGCATGTGTCACTTAGAAGTCCTGTGGTGACCCTGTTGGAAGACTGGCTGTGCACAGGCTCTGATGGAGCACTCGAACACAGCACTAGCCAGGCTAGGGTCAGAGTTGCCGGGCATGGTAGGAGGGAGGAGGCATTTATACCAGTGACCATCACACATGGTCAGAGACTCAACCTCTGAGTCATCAGGGCAAAGCCAAGATTCAGATTGGGTAGGGCTTGTGCTTTTTTAAACTTCAGAAGTTTTAAAAAGGTTATGTTTATTTGTCTGGTACAGCATGTTTTGAAATACATATACATTGTAGGATACCTCCATCTGACTAACTTAAGGATTCCTCATGTAGTTACTTTTGTGGTGATTTTTAAGGGTACAATCTACTCTTAGTCTTACTCCTCTTGTCCAACTGAAACCATGTCCCCTCTGCCCAGCATCTCTGTAACCTCCCACTCCTCCAGTCTGAATTGGGATGAGAAGGATGGTGAGGCTCACGAGAGCTCTGGAGTTGTTGGGAACCTAGGACTCTGAGCACAGAGGGTTGAAAGGTGTTTGGGTTGTTCCCATTCAGCGGGTACAAGAAAAGCCACTGTGAGGT
This sequence comes from Heterocephalus glaber, assembly GCF_053883595.1. NCBI lineage: Eukaryota > Metazoa > Chordata > Mammalia > Rodentia > Bathyergidae > Heterocephalus > Heterocephalus glaber. Next base: position 256,512 of record NW_028258471.1, on the reverse strand, counting down.
TTCCTGTGTAGGCTTCCTGTTCACCTCACAGGTGTGTACATGTTGCATATTCTTGTCAGATTATTAAAGGAGAGAGTGGGCAACACAGTCACTCAGTAGGGCTGCTATTGATGAACTCATGGTAAGTATTTCTATACATAAAAAGCAGGATAAAGCAGTACTGGTGAGCCAGACATACATATTTTTCATACATAGAAATACACATTAATATTTTTATGTTTTATTTAAAAGATATATTAATGTATTTTTCATATGTGTCTATATGTGTATATATAAGTGATATGTATCTGTAGTGAGAGACATACCTACACTTCAGGTGCAAGGTGCCTCACCAAATACTGTGTTTTAGAGGAGTGAACTGAGGGTGGGATTTCTCAGAGCTTCCCTAAATTTTCGGTTCCTTTCCATGATTCTCCTTTGGAATGCTTGTGCCCTTTTCCTTGTTTGTTTCCTGCTGATAAATTTCTTTTACAGCCCTTTGCCATTTTTGTTAACAGGTACTTGGGAGGGTTTCGCTTTACCTTGCTATCTTTACCTGGGATTTGAATTTTTTTGGTACAGGGGATCAAACTCGGGTCCTTGCGCTTGTGCAGCAGGTGGCGAAACCACTGAGCTAAATCCTCGGCCCATGGGATTTGAATTTTTTAAATCAGTGATTTTAAGAATTCTGTTCTTCTATTTTACTCTCAGTCCTTCTGTTTCTTACTGTCTGCGTTCATTACATAGCTTGTTTAAGGTAGTGAGACAAAGCAGTTGTTCAGGAGGATACTTGGCTTTTTTGACCAAACCATTCACGGCTGTTCACTTTTGCTCTTTGCGGGACCTGTACATCGACCACCCCTTGCCCTACCTCATTGGCTCCAAGCTTTTCATGGAGCAGGAAGATGTAGGACTTGGAGAGCTCTCTAGTGAAGGTGCTTGTCTTGTTTACTTTCTGGTCACTGGGACATGATACTCAACAACTGTAAGAAGAGGTTCATCTTGGCTCATTTGTACAGGTTTCAGTCCATGGTTGGCTGGCTCCAACGCAGGACAGCATAGCAGAGGGGCTTGGCAGAGGACTGTTGCTCATGGTTTGTCATTAGGAAGCAGAAAGCAATCAAGGGAGGAGGAAAGAGAGAGAGATAGACCCTTGTAGGCCACAGCTCCAGTGACCCACCTCCTCCACCAGGCTTCCCCTCCCAGCATCACATTTATAGCCATAAACTCACCAGTGTTCTAATCCACTGGTGAGTATCGTGCACCCATGATCCAGTCACCTCCCAGAGCCCCACCTGTGAGCACATGAGACTTTCAGGGGACATCTAGATAAAAACCATAACAGTGCTTGTCTTTAGCAAATACTCTTGTTACGGTTAACATATAGAAAGTACTTTCAAACTTTACATTAACATTGCAGAAATAGTTCAGAGAACTCACGTATACTCTTCACCCAGCTTCACCAGTTAACCTTTCACCACATACATTTTATTTTTCTCTCTATATGTGCACATAATGTTCTTTCAGAACTCTTTGATGCAGCATGCCCCAGTACTCCTAAATAGTTCTCTGTGTATTTTCCAAGAACAAGGGCATTGTCTTATACAGTATAGCCACAGTATAATGATCCAAACCAGGAAACTTTACTGGATGTAATAGCATAATGCTATTCCCTAATCTCTGGTCATACTTGAATTTTGCCAGTTGTCCTCATGATGCCTTCTCTTGTCTCTCTTCTTCCTCTGGTCCAGGACTCAGTCCAGGACCTGGGAGGGCATTTAATTGTCAAATGTCTCTGTCATCTTTTAGGGTGATGCAATTTCTCAGCCTTCCTTCCTTTTCATGACCTTGGCATCTTTGAAGAGTACAGCCACGTTTTTTTTTCCCGTTGTAATGAACAATTTTTTAATCATATGGAGAGATGCTTTGAGACTGTATAAATATCTGGTTCCTCACTATAATGGTATTTTTAATTCTCATAAGTGGATATATATGGCTTTTTCAGAGCCTCTGTGATCCTGTTGTGCAATATTGTGCAACTTAGAAGGAACCAAGGACATTCTCTGGTGTTGTTGGTGCTCACCTTTATCCTCTTCTCGCAGAAGGCTCTGTGGGCCATGATCAGGGCAGCATTGTGGACAGTGAGGAGGAGGAGGAGGTAAGGACTGTAGTCTGACCAAGTCATGGTGAGCGGAAAACCGAGGTGTTCAGCAGACAAAGTCCATATTTGTGAGTTTTCCATCCGAATTCATAAAACTTCTAACAATGATGGAAGCCACACTGAAGGTTTTCCTTGGAGTTAGATTTCCTCTTTGTCTTGTGTACAGAAACAAGGAAAACTGATCCCATTTCCTTTAGGCTTAGCTTCCTCTCATCTTGCCACCAAATCCCTCCTCTTGCCAGTACATTTGAGGGCAGCTTAGATCTCTGCCTTTGATCATAATCTTTGAGTATATTCTATCTCTGAATGGTTCCAGGGAAAAAATATCTGCATCTAACATTTTTATATAAAGCTTCTAGAGCACAAGATGCATTAAACATTGCTGTCACTTGAGCACGTTGGTGTCCACAGAGTATAATCTGGCTGCCCAGGCCTTAGGGGGGCATTGTGAAGGGCAGAGACACCATGAGGGGTGGCCCCTTGAGGGTAAGAGTTCTGAAAGGAGATAGATTTGTGTGTGTGGCCCTGTCCTTATCCATCCTGGTTTCTGCAGTCCCCTCTGCTGCCTGCCTTCCTGTAGCACCCAAGCAGAAATCTTAGCAGAAGGAAATGAGCCTTCCTTCGGTAACCGTGCCAAACTCAGTCGCTCACTCCCTCCTCTGTTTTTAACCATCAGCGTCACTCTTCACCAAATAACCGGGAGCAAATACTAATGTTCCCTTGGGTCCGATAAAGCAGTTATCCTACATAGAGGAAGTAGAGAGTAGAGTCCAGAATGTGAAATAATAAAACTGAACGTGTGGCTCTTACTTTGAATTCAGAAGTCAGAATCAAAAGTGCAGTTGTCAGGAAAAACTGGGTGGAGGTGTCAACATGGACCACAGAAGCCAGCTGTGACAGCCTTCATGCCCCATCCACCTCATCTGCATCTCTGTCCTTGTGGTGACCCGTGATTGGTGCTGCAGACTGAGTGTTATCAGTGAATGATTCACTTACCTCAGTGATTGTTTCTTACCTTACTGACTTCTTTCATCCTTGTATTTAATTCCTGTACAGCCCCAAATTAGTTGAGTCTGTCTCCATCGGCTTCACTTTGCATCTGATTGTCAGGCAGAACAATGAACATGAAGCTTCGAGTTTTATAGGGTCCTGAGTCCTTGAAGTGTGGGTGCACTTCCCCTCCCATGTTCATTTCTTTGTATCTGTTTCACCCAGAGTGACCTCTTCAGGGAGGCGCCCCAGGAATGGCACACCCCAAACCCCGTGAATGAAGGTAAGCTCCCCTTTTTCATGTGAGAGAACTCCATTCCCTTCCCATTAGCAGGTGGAAGCCCCAAGTGGTTCCCAAGCTAAAGGCTGTGGTGATTGCTTTGGACCAGTTGCAGACAGTTTGTCTTCCTATGTTAGCTTTCTGTTCTCTCAATCTAGTGGCAGAGCACCTGAGATAACTTACAAGGACAGGACGACAGGGTTGTTTGGGCTCATAGTTTCAGAGGCTGTCAGCCATGGACACTTGACACCATTGCCTTGTCCTGGGTGGCACAGCCCACTGTGGGGGAGGGTGGGTGGGTGAGGCTGCTCCCCTCTTGGCAGCCAGGAAGAGAGAGGGGAAAGGTCAGATCCCAGTGTCCCCTCAAGGGCACCCCTAGTGGCCTAACCTTCCTAAAGCAGTGATGGCGAACCTGTGGCAGGTGTGCTGCAGCCAACTGTTATCATTGAAAGCTCTAAAAGATTCACCTTAATTGTCCTTAAAAATCCAGCACCTATTGGTAGTGACACAGGCTGGGGACAGCCTTCAACAGATGGACCCATGGGGGATATTCCAGAGACACACAGCACTTGACTAATTTGACTCTTGGTAAAAACAGTACCACCTATAAACTCCTTCTTCAAGAATTCATAAAAGGTCGGACAGGAAAAGTATAGCAATATGGAGAATTTTTTTTTTGGTACCAGGGATCGAGCTTGGGTCCTTCCGCTTGCAAGGAAGGGTGCTAAACCACTGAGCTAAATCCCCGGCCCTATATATCTTTTAAATGATACAATACTCCTACACCAACACTCCTTGCGTACTACTGACTCATGAGGACATGACTGAGGAGATCCTATATAGGAAATTCTCAATGATTTCCATTAATATTGTGAAAATCAATCTATACAAACACAAAAATTGTAAGGAATAATTAAATACATGGTTATGGAAGGTTCTTTTGACTTATACATAGTTATAAAAAATACTGGTGAATTCAGAGATGTAAAAATAAAGAAGTGTTTTGTCTGAGTAGCAATCTGTAGATCTCTACTTAGTTTTTCCATCAACTCCTGAAGCTCTAAGAGTCTTGGCACCCACTCTCAAGTTTATGCTAAATACTTGTATGAACAAAACTACTCTGTCTCCTAATTTTCCTTATTATTTGTACCTTACTTTGGTTAGAGAATGAATACAACTGCTTTGTGAAAACATACTGTTTGCTTGTTGGTTGCTTAGGAAGAATAACACACAAAGCCAATTCTACCACCAAATGATTTCTGCAAAGTAAGAACTATAGTATTATAAAATCATGCAGAGGTCCTCCTGGTTGAATTCTCTAGGCTTCTTTATTACTTTCTTTATGCTGTTTTTTTGATTGCTGTGATTCACACAACATGGTGTACAATTCCTTAACAGAAACACATTCCAATATTCATCTTCTTCTTACTTATTGAGGTTGTCTTCCTGAATTCTGTGGATGGTGACAGATTTTTAGTCACTGATTGTGTTGTAAGTGGATATTTGCCATCATCTTTCAAATTCGCCGATCTCTGACAAGTCTTATCAAAGAGGTTCAAACTTGTAGAACTCCAATCAAAAAATCTGAAAATAGTTTTATTCATTAAGATGTAAATGATAATAAAAATGTAACTAACTTGTATACATTCCTTCCTCAGAGGCACTCCCAGCCCCACAACACACTACTGCCTAGGGCTTATTGCACTTTGCAGGTCCCGTGAGTTTGATCCATCATCGTCATGTCTCATTCTTTTGTTTTCCTTTATTAGTATTACTTGGATGTATCCAGCAATCTTTTATATACTTTGTTTCCCCTATTGTTCACGGTTAAGTCTTTAAGGATATGAATTTTAAATTAAAAACTGTCTACCTCAAATATAAATATCCATAATATTCTTTGTACATTTTAAAGACATTTAATGAATATGCTACTTTAGATTTTAAAAAAACTACAATAAGATATTCTTCCTTCAATATCCCAATATCTTCAGAATTCACTTTTTAAGGCTTGGGTAATACCATAATTTATACAAAAAAATGGTAGCTTTAAGTGACCCAATTGTTCCCATGTAAAAACTGCGTTAGCCTAGGTCAGTGGTGGTGAGCCCATGGCACATGTGTTGCAGTGGGCTGTTTGCTCTCATTGAAAGCTCTAAAAGGTTCGCCATCACTGGTCTAGGTCCACATTAAATTCAAAGATTACAGAGTGCCAGGAGACAGGAAATCAAAGTGTAACAAAAATATTTCCATTTTCCTTTATAAACAAAATTGTCAGATTTACACTTTTTAAGACAAATGAAAGAAAAAGGAAGTATAAAGGCTAACAGTCAGTTGTGGCTTTCATCAACCTTGTCTGTTGTTTAAATGGTAGTTTAACAGTGGGTTAGAATCCCTAGAATTCAAGATCCATTCACAGGGTCTAAGAGAACAAACAATTACCAAATGTTGTTTGCCAGTGGTGTTTTCAGAGCTGTAATGTGTCACACGTCTGAATTCTAATGATTAGTGATTCATAGCTCTAATGGGTATTGGAATGTGTGACTGCATGCTTGTATTTTACCTCCTTCAGATTTAATTTCTAGTAGAGTAAATGTCAATAGATCCAACATATTTAAAACAAAAGCTCTGTCAAATCTATACTAATTTTTAATACTATAAAAGGACTTACGGCTAAAAAGTTGCAGAATCACCGTTTTGAAGTTTGTCTACCAAACAGTCATTAAGAAATGATATTCTCCTTTTAATAAAGATATGAGATACCATACATACGTACTCATACAGTCTGTTAATGAGAACATCTATCTGCTTACGATCATCAGTATATCGAGACTGAGATCTCAGGGGCTGGGGATTTAGCTCAGTGGTTCCGGTGCCTGCCTCACAAGCACAAGGTCCCAATTTCAATCCCCGGTACCAAAAAAAAAAGAAAGAAAACATTTTGGAATCTTGTAAAAAGCTCTGTGGATCCCTAAACAAGTATAAGGATCCAAGCTGGGGACATTAGGGTATTAAGTAGAAACAACACATTACATTTTTTTTTCTCTTATGCTTGCAAACACCTTATTTGCAAATATGGACACCAACAATCATATCTGCATTATCTATGTCAAATCCTTTCAAAAATTTGGGAAAAGAATATGAGAAGACTCCGGGCAACTCAAAACATTTTAATGTAGCTTACTTCTTTCCAGAGTAATCTGAATTGCAAAATTTACCTGATTTGCATGTCTGTAAATCCTCCACTGCTACTGCTTTATTCGGAACAGAATCTTTCATTTCAATGGTGGGCTGAATGGGGTTTGAAGTGAGATATTTAATAAATACTATGTATTTCATGAGCTGTATGTAGTTAACTCAAGATACAAATATAAAGCTATTACCTTCAGGTGAAGACATTTCTCAGGTGATTCTAAAAAGCAAAAGGAAAACATAATCAATTACATGTAAATATGAGAAAGTCAAACACACATTCATGCAGAGTTAGCATGGAGCTGAATCCTCATGCTCTGCTTTGGAAATGATTACTTTAGGTTTTGGGTTTTCTTCCCCTTTGATTAGGACAATACGATGGGAAAATCAGAATACAGGTCTAATAAGACACGCAGTTAAGATTTCCAAAGTGAGATTATGCTTCCAAAGGCCATATCTGAAATAGAAAAGTCAGCATCTATCCAAACACACATACATGCCAAGTGATGAAGTGATCTCAGCAAGCCACGACCCCAAGAGGATGAATGTCAAAGCTGATGGTATACCATTATACTACAAGTATTTCATTGTGTTCTTCAATCTGTCCTGACATTGTCAGAATTTGTCCTGGATTTGTCAAAATATACAAAGTTGTGGTAACATTTCGGTAGAATATATCATTTATTTCTTATCAAATAAAGGTTTTGAATTGATTAGCCTGGACATACACTTGTAGAATAATAGTTCATAAAAATGTTCATTTTTTCCATACTTTTGTGGGCTACTGGTATGCCTACATTTCCTGTATCCTCCAGTTTAGCCATCTTAAAGTTTCTTGATCCACTAAATCACATCTAAGAAATAATGCACAGTAAGTTTTCAATATTGAAATATGGTTATCAAAAAGGGAAAGATAAGCTGAATTGTCATAGAATTATTTAATACTAATAACCTTTTATACTTCAAAATCAGCATAATATTTACTAAAAAGTAACAATTTTGGTATTCAAGGAATGAACTCTATGTCTCTTGTTTCCAAAACTGGTTTGGTACATTCTGCTAGTCTTTAAAGGATTTGTATGAATATCCTTTATTGTATCAAAACGCTATTGTATCAAAAAAGTAGTTATCTTAAAAAAAGGCAATGATTCTCTATGCAGGTTAATCTCACTTGAATAACCAATTACCAATTCAACCTAAAGCTTTGATGCCTGATGGTTACGTACAGAGAGGAGGTGAGGGGCTACAGTTCAACCCAATTCTAGCACTCCTCCCTTCTCCTAATCATCTCTGGAGCAGCAACAATCTACCCTTCCACTTGTGCGCACATACACTGAGGCCATGGGAAGTGAGTTCTCTCAAGTTTCCCCATCATTAACTCCAAAATTACCTGTCTACTTTCCCTCTTTCATCTCTTTTTCCCCCTAAACAATCCCTCTAACTTTCAAAAGTGACCTCTAGATCTATGGTCTTGATTCTGTCCATTTACTTCTTTTTATGGATTATTCTTACTACTTATTTCTTTCTTTGGCAGCAGTATCATAGAATTGTAATTTCTATTTCTTCATCCTCTTTGCTCCTTCTCCTGTGGCTGGAAACATTTTCAGAAATAAAAACAAAATTTATGCTTTCCCTTGGCCCTGTTTTGTCTTGAACTATCATCCAATGGCTCTTTGTCCAGCTTTCTCTAAAGGGAAGTTGATACCCAGCCACTCCCAGGGGTCTGAGGACAAGAAGCGTTGGCGTCACCTGAGGACTTAACACAGGATCCCAGACCTGCTGAATCACAGGTATGGTTTAACACAGTCCCCAGTGCGGGGCGTCATTGCAGGTGAAAAGCTCTAGCCTATACACCAAGTCTCTTCTAAATCCCCTTACCGAAACTTACCTTTCGGAATCTAGCATCAAGTTCCTCATGTCCCACAAATTGAAAAGGCATCAAAAGTCGTAAACTTTCTAATGGACTTTTTAATGAGGCTATGATTTTTCTGACCTCTCCATAACAAATCCTGTTCCTTTCTTTTTTTCAAGGCTTATTCTGAATATACTACCTGGTGAAACAGCAACCTTTAAAAGTGGCAACATTTTATATGAAATTCGACAACCAGGACTGGACCTTCATGAACCAAGGGACGACTGAAAACACATGTATGGCTGACCATGAATGTCTATATTTTTCTGTAATAAATGAAACACAGCTCTGCATAATCTGGTACTTCAATCCTCAGTGCCTTCCTTCCCAATGATGAGAAGACAGAAAAAGTGCAAAACTGCGGCTCTACTTCTCCATCAAGATTTGGTACTGAAAGCTCATTTTATATCCTTCCTACACTTCTCATACCCTGCTCTTCCTTTCTCTAAAAAGCTAATTTTCCCACCCTCCTTTTTTTTTCCTTCATTTATCCCTTGCATTATTCTTCTTTCTTATTCACTCCTGTCTCTCCTGTCTTATTTTCTAACTTCCCTCAGACCTTACAAGAGCTGAAAATGAAATAATTAGCTCCTTTAGTGACTCTCAAATTCAGCCCGTTGCTGGACCTTGATTTATGCAACTTATTATTATTTTACTTCTTTTTCCTTTCTATGCACTTAATAGGTAATTTTCTTTGGCTATTAAAATATAGCAATGCTCTGGTTTTAAATAAACATGCTGTCAAATAACTTCTCTAAAAAATTATGTATTTATATATATTTCTTACCTTCTACTTGTATATTTCTGGTATGTTTTCCTTTTTCATCTGCAGCCCCAGATAAATGATCAACAGACTTCTGTGGAAGATTCTCAAAGATACTCTGTTAAAATTAGTATATCAGTAAGGAGTTCCATAAAGATTTGCTAATCCTGGTCTATGAAGACACCTGATTTTTCTATCTTAACAGCAATTAGAGCCAGGCATGGTGGCATACACCCATAATCACACCATCAGGAGGCCGAGAAAGAAGGATCAGTGTGAGTTCGAGGCCAGCCCGAACTACAAACGTAGCGAGACCTTGTCTCAAAAAAAGGAAAAACGCGATTAGATTTAATAATGGGAAGCACATACTGAAAACCAGAACATTTCAAGGAGAACCTGATGTCAAGCCCATTTTGTTTCTCCACGTGGGTGCTGACTCTGTAAAGCAAGCATGGAAAGCCACAGGAGAGATTTATACACAACATACTGTCTGATGTGCATTATTTGAATCTGGCTTTAGAATGCCTAACTCTACTTTACATTCCCCAACAAGGATAACTTTATTTAAAAATGCAGATTTAAATGAAGTATTTTCAAACTGTAAGATGTTTTTATGAGTGTATGTTTCGGCGAACTGGTACGTATGTTATCATTTCTTGATCTCCTTCCTTCCCTTTACCCCTACTGACCCTTTCCCTTCACTGATTAAACAGATTCTTGTAAGTACATTTGCTATAATTCAGCCTTAAATATTTCCAGTCACACAAGTCGTTTTAGTGTTAAAATACTTGGCAAGCAGAGAGACTTTAGTGCTTCAGGAGTACAAACGACATTTTAGAAGCTGCTCCATTTATACAAACAAAGGCTTCAGAAAAAAAATCTAATGTTTTTGGTAAAAATTTTACTGATAGGGAAAATGGATGAAAATATAAATGTACTACTAGTAAGTTTATGTTACACTCAAATAATAGCACACAATTCTTAGACACTACGTGCAACTCTTAAAAATTAAGAATGTCAAAAAAGTTTGTAAAAAGCCTTAATGAAAAGGGCAGCATAAGAACTGTTCTTACATGTCTAAAATGTGCCAAGTACTTATTTATACACTGTCTTTTCTGTAAGTGATTACGATGACAGTTACTGTACTTCCTGCTTCCTGCTCACTCTAGGACGTGAAAACGATGGACAGATGTGGCTCACTGCTCTCTGTCGAGAATATGTCCTCCTACACTCGGACACGCCTGGCTTCTCCTCATCCTTAATTTGACAGCAATTCACTCTCTTTCCTAGCCTACCTACAAACCCCCGCAAAATTCTTGAGCCTCCTCAGGCGATACAGCAGCTGCTCACACCTGAGAGATCAGGCCTTCCCCACAATGGTCCTCTTAAAGTAAGCTGTCATTAGTTACACGTTTGTCACTACAGGCATGGCTGCCATAAAGGGGGCACTCAATGCATTCCACATTCAAAACTGGTTTCAGCTTTTTAAAACATGACAAAACCCAACTGTGACTATAATCCTATGTATTTACAATTCCCCAATCTCTTCCTTCTCCTGAACTGTTCCTTGCGGATCCATACTTGCTGTGTTAGTTACTTCTCTCTCATTGCTGAGACAAAATACCCGACACCCAAAGTTAGAGGGGAAGGGGCTTATTTTGCGCACAGTTTGTAGAGGTTTCAGTCCATAGCTGGCTGGCTCCAAGGCAGGGATGGCCAACAGGCATCGCAAAAGAGAAACAACATGGCAGCCACAAGATAGCAAAAGCAACAAGGGACCTTCACCGCCTCTTTCTGCCTTTTATCCCAGTCAGACTACCCGAGATTAGGGCGGTGCTAAACCACTCACATGTGGCGCTTTAGGAATCACGTGCCCTTGATCCCAACATCACACATTCCAGATTCAGTCACCGCGGACCTAATGAAGCTTTGTGGGGGACAGCCAGACCCAAACCCTAATAGTTGGCAATCCAAGTATAGTAACGCTTTCAACTCCCACTCATTAACTTTTCAAGTTACACGCTGTAAAAATTATGATCCAAACATTTTCTCTTGAATTTCACTGGCCGTAGGCCGATCTGGAGTAATTCTTTAGTTTTTACATCAACTCAATGTCAGAATCCAACCTGTTTGTGACATCTAAGCCTTAATTTCTAACTGCACTGGCTTCACTAAATGAATCCTACAAACCAGCAGAAATGTACCGTGTAGCAGTACTGTACTTAAGACTTCATTCATTCCTTCATCTGCACTACGGGGTATTAAAACCAGATTCTCCATACTGAGCTACAACACTAGTCCTTTTACTTTTTGAAACACAGTCTTACTAAACTGCTAAACTGTCCAGGGTTTGAGGTTGGGATCCTCCTGCTTCAGCCTCCCAGAGTGCTGGGATTATAGACACGTGCCATCTTGTCCAGGGGGTTACTTTATTAAATACAGGTTAAAAAATGTGAGGACATAATTTCTAACAGGCATGTGCAGAGGTGAGCAAGTCAAGTCCAATTATTCTCCTTCATACTTAAGTCTCACTTAATGCTTATTTTAAAAATAATTATAAACAATAGACAATACCTCGGAATCCCAAGGTGATGATTCATCATCTCCTAATCCCGGGGCAGACACCACACCTATAAAATGTACCCACAGACATATTAATCCGAACACTTATTGCTGTGCATTTTAAATATATGTACAAATCTATCTGCATTCATGAATATTGTCTTGTCGTTTTTCTTTTGTGGTGTTTGGGGAACTCGGGACCTTGTGCTTGCGAGGCAGGTGGCGTGCATTCATGAGTATTTCAAGAACATAAAAGTTTAACAGTAAAAAAGAACTTCTGAGGGTTGAAGCAATTTCAGGAAGAAGTTTGTGGAAGGAAAACAGGAAAAGAAAAATTTTTAAAGAAATGGGTATCATGTTTTTGGATCTACAGACTTTAAAAAGTACTAGTATATAAACAAAGAACTTTCACAGATGTTCACTAACTTAGCACTTTTATAATCTTTGCACCCTTTGTGAACATGCGTCAATTTGTCATTTGTTTGCTCTTGTGAAGCATTTTTAAAAACACAAGTCCCATTTCCTTCTTTTCTGACTGCTGCCTGGGTTGCTTCTTCCTATATAAAAAAAGGAAAATCATGGAACGTGAAAAAACACAAGACTTTTGCCCACCCACCCAGTCAGTCAGACAGTAAGTCAAATGGAAACAATCACAGACAGCAATCAAATCACAGGGATTGCTCTGGGAGAAGTGAAAACCGAGAACACATTCTGCTCTATGTGCAAGCAGATGCAGAGATATATGAAAACGAGAACAGAAAATTGAGAAAACTGTCGAAAAATTCATTTGGAACAAGAAGAGACCCAGAATAGCAAAAGAAATTCTAGGTAACAGAGACATGGCAGGGGGTATTACAATCCCCAACTTGAAACTATACGCGACAAAGCTACGGTGGGTGAATAAAAACAGCATGGTACTGGCAAAGAAACAGATCCGAGGACCAGTGGAACAGATTACGAGATGTGGAAACAACTCCGGACACACTCAGCCGCCTCATCTTTGACAAAGGAGCCAAACACCCTCGCAGGAGGCACGATAAGTCTCTTTAATAAATGGTGCTGGAGAAATTGGGTTTCACCTTGCCAAAGACTAAAACTAGACCTATATCTCACACCATGCACGAATCTAAAATTGAAATGGGTTAAAGATCTAAATATAAAAACAAACACTGAACCGGCTGGAACAGAGGTTAGGTAGAACTCCTCAAGACACTGGGGTAGGAAAAAGACTTTATGAACAAAACTTCAGTTGCCCGAGAACTAGCACAAACAACAAATGGGATCTCTTTTTACTAAAAAGCTTCTGCACAGCAAGAGAAACCACCAGCAGTGTGAAGAGACAACCCACAATGTGGGAAAAAATTTTCACCAGCGGTCCCTCAGACAAAGGTCTACTATCTCGAATCGACAAAGAACTTAAAAAGATCAGACCTCCCAGATTTAAAGACCCAATCCAAAAATGGACATCTGAAATGAACAGACATCTCTCACACAAAGAAGTAGACATGGCAAATAAACATACGAAAAAATGTTCAACATCGCTGGTCATTTGAGAGATGCAAATGAAAACAATGCTGAGATTCCACCTCACTCCAGAAAGAATGACTGCTATCCTGAAATCAACCAATAAGAAATGCTGGCGGGGCTGTGGGGAAAGAGGAACCCTGGTCCACTGCTGGTGGGAGTGCAGACTGGTGCAACCACTGTGGAAATCAGTATGGACATACCTCAAAGAACTAGGACGGGAAGTCCATTTGACCCCGCTATTCCCCTGCTGGCTGGTATCTTCCCCCAAAGAATTAAAAGAATCATACCACAGTGATATATGTGCACCCATGTTCATAGCACCACAGTTTGTGACAGCTAAAACTTGGACACTGCCCAAATGCCCATCAACTGGAGACTGGATCAAGAAAATGTGGGGGGTTTTTTCTTTATAAAATGGAGGACTACTCAGCCATCAAAAATGAGAAATTAGAGACATTTATTGCTAAATGGATGCACACTGAGGCAATACTCTTTAAGTGAAATAAATTGGACACACGTGTAAATACCGAATAGTTTCTCTAGCGTGAGAAACTGCAAGTGTAAATAAGGACTAAAAGGTATAATAGGTAAGGTGAAATAGGAAGAAAAGGGGCAAAGGGGAGGGGGAAGTGTGAGTGCTAGGAGAAAGGAAAGAGGGAATGGAATTAATATGAGAAAACGAAGAAAGGGAAACAAAGACTTTGTCAAAAGGGAGGGATGGAGGGGTTGAAGGGAGGGTAGGGGAAGGGGGAAAAATAATAACCAAGAGTATGTAAAGGTGCATGTCTCCAATGATGAATGTCACTATGCTGTACACCTAAAATGTACCAATAAAAGGCTATACAAAAACAAAAAAAAACCAAACAGAAAATTGTATTTCACTGGTTCTACAACTGGGGTCCAAAGCAAGGAACAGTCAGCTCTACCTGGGAAGCTCAAGAAAAGCCACAAACCTTTGGTCCTATTTTGGAAGGGAGAGAAAGTGGACAGGAAGCGTGTGAAGAGCATTCCAAACAGGGCAGCATAAACAAAAGGATGAGGGATGAAACCACACAGCAAATGATGCCCAAGCAATGTGACAAAACCGGAATACAGTTCCTCCAACGGCATGGATGGATAAGACAGGAGCATCAGGGGCCCTTTGTGTAATGGGGATCCAATATTCTGCAGAAAAGGCCAACTTGGCAGCAGTGTTAAGGTAGATGAGCATAATGGGGGAAGGAGGAGCAGAAAAAGAGTATTATTTCAAATTAATAGGGAAGAAAATGAATGCAGATGTGAAAATCTGTGAGCAGGTAGGAAACACTGATTGTGAAAGCCTGGATGGGTGACCAGAAGGATGGCCAGGCTCCAGGATTTTCCCAGCTTCAGAGATTCAGTGCCATTTATTAATACAGTCAGGAAAAGGTCAAGGTCAAGGTTTTCGGGGTGGTACATCAAATTTGAGGGGCCCAGAGGACTTAGAAGACAGGACCGAGTAAACACGTTCGGAGAAGGAGTAGATGAGCTTATTCAGGAAAGCCTATGGGCTCAAGAAGGTAAGTATTTGTTAAATACATTAAACTGATGTAAGAACGCTAACCTACACAGAACTCTGAAATTCTTGTAAACCAAAGGGGGGAAAATCCAGGGGATTCAATTTTTCAATTATATATATATCAACATCTGGTTCAAGGACATAAACATATACGGATATTAATACCTGCAAATATTTATTTCTAGGATATTATGCTAATATGAATCCAAAATTTTAATGAAGAAATTTAGTTCTAAAACACCAATTTAAGATTTTGCGAAAACATTCTCATTTAAAGGCAAATCTTCCAAGTTTTCAATGTAAGTCAGGCATGATGATATGCACGTGTGGTCGCAGCTCTGTGGGGAGGCTCAGGTGGGATGGTCTCTTCAGCCCAGGAGTGTGAAGTCCACCTGGGGAGCATACTGAGACCCCCCATCTCAAAAAAGGAACAAAAAAGGAACCGGGGATTTGGCTCAGCAGCACAGCACCTGCCTTGCAAGCGCGAGGTCCTGAGTTCGATCCCCCGTGCCAAAAAGAAAAAGGTTTAAATCGTAGAAGAGAAAGGCTGATGTGTTTACAGAGCTAGCCATTTTGAAGTACCACTATGACACAAGAAAGAAATGTAAAACCCTATTTTCAAATTCATATTGCTTTCCTATTCCCCTATAAACAGCAAATACCAATAGTTCTAACTTCCTATTATTTCTAGTATATGGGATGGTAGTTAAAAATTGAAGAAAGGTTGCCAGACAAGGTGGTGCACGCCTGTAATCCCAGCACACTCAGAAGGCTGCGACAGAAGCATCAGTGTGAGTTTTGATGCCAGCCTGGGCTACACAGTGAGCTCAAAGTCAGCCTGAACTACATAGTGAGATCCGGTCTCAAAAACCAAAAATTGAGGAAAGGACCTAGTATATATATAAAAAAAAGCCATCATTATCAAGATTGAGGTTTTCCAAGTCTTGAAATACTTTTCAAACACTGTTCAAGTATCTGTCAATCAGAACTCAACATCCATATGAAGAAGGGTAAACTAGCTCATCAACAGGATTCCTGAGTTTTAAAGATGAGAAAATCTAACTGGAAGGATTAATAACTATAAATGCTGAGGCTCGGGTACAGCAAAGCAGCACAGCACTTGCCTAGCATGTGGTGAGCTTGATCCCAAGCACCAAAGTGGGAAAAACAAAGCCCCCAAACCTATGATTACTGAATTTAATAATGCTTCCTTAGAATAACATGAAATGTTCCCATTGCTGGAGATACTTTAAAAATTAAAAACATCATCTTCCAGAGATAATTTTGCGTACTCTTTTTTTTGTTTTTTTTGGTACTGGGGATCAAACTTGGGACCTTATGCTTCCGAGGCAGGCGGTGGCACCAGTGAGCTAAATCCCCAGCCTCATAACTTTGCATACTCTCATCAATCTTTTCTTCCCAATGATTCTATATAACAGGAAGTTTATTTTAGGAAAAAAAAACCCCACAAATTGTGATTTCATTCATTTGATGTGTACATATGCATGTCCATTACAGGAAGAGATTATTAGCAAAAGATGTAACAAGAGTCATTCCAGAAGGAAATTTTTTCTACATTTTTTCCCTTTAACAATGGTGTAGCTGGGCCAGGGATTTAGCTCAGTAGATTCACCGCCTGCTGCGCAAACTCAAGGACTTGAGTTCGATCCCCAGTACCAAAAAAAAAAAAAAAGAATGATGTAGCTTACAGTTTGTAATAGCTAAATCTTGGAAACAGCCCAAATGCTCATCAACTGATGAATGGGTAAAGAAGATGTGGTTTTGTAAACAATGGAGTACTACTCTGCCATAAAGAAGGATGAGCTTCAGACATTTATAGCTAAATGGATGTACCTTGAGACCATACTCTTAAGGGAAATAAATTGGACATACGTGTTTAAATACTGCATTGTTTTTCTGATGTGGAAATAAGTATCAAGCGGAAATAAGGACGAAATGTACAATAGATATTGGGAAATGTGAAGAAAATGTTCAAGTGGGAATGGGAACAAGGGAAGGGGGAGGAAGAAAGGAAGGAGCAAGAGAAAAACTGGAGACAGAAGGAAAAAATGGAAACAGAACTTTTGTACATAGGGAGGGGAGGGGGCTTGAGGTGAGGGGAATGGAAAAAAAGAGGTAGGATGTACCACCACTAGGTGCAGATTCTCTATGCTGACTGTTACCATTATGTATGCCTAACATGCACCAATAAATGTTTCACTATAAAAACAAGGAATGGTGCAGCTTAAAATTTATTTTCTCATGTAATGGATACAGATTAAAAATCATAATGAGGGCTAGGTGTAGCTCAGTGGTAGGGAGCTTTCCTATCATGCATGAGGTCCTGGGTTCCCCAGAGTTGGGGAATGAGAGAAGACTCTCAATTATGTAACTGGGAATTTTAATTCATGAGACAATGAAATACAATGTTCACTGATTTTCTCTTTATTCTCAAAAAGATCTAAAGCATTTGCCAAGATTATACACCAACAGTCATATGTTAAACAAACATACACCAGGCACCGAGTTAAACTAGAAACCATAAGAATAAAAGAGTCAAATATTAATAATTCATAATAAGTTTAGTAAGGTTTAAAATGGATTTCATTTTGCATTATGTCCTGTAGCAGACAACTCTGCCTGGTATTAGCAGGTTAGAAGTCCCACAAGCTTCTTGCCCCTCTATAATTCGGCTCTATTATCTTAGGAGTCTGACCGAAGTTTTACATGACTCAAATGGGCATGTCAGATAGCAGAGTAGGCCTAGTGTTGGTCCTTTGCTAATCACTGCTACCAGTACTTAAGTCCTAGTCCATGAAGTAGCAGGGCTTGGCTGAGTTCACTTCCAGCCAAGGTCAACTGACTCCAATTAAATTCATCCTCCCTGAATTAACCATCTGTCCTCTTCAGTAAAGTCATGCTAGTGCCCCTGCCTGCCTACTTGTTAGCAGCAGGTGTCCTGAGGCCTGCCCAGTTCCCCTCTTTCCCACACTCATAATGAATAAATACTGGATGTCCCTGGTGCCTTTGGTCTTTGCTGCCTAGGGCACCTTAGATCAGCCCAAGACCCAGCTTCTTCTCTGGAGTCTCTGGGTTTGTGTCTTTTGTTCTCTCTCTCTTTCCTATCTCCCAGGCAACGTATTTGTCTCTCAGGAGTTGGAGACCCACTGCAGGGATCATTGACAATGTTCTCTACAATCTATGAATATGAGATTTGCAGGATTAAATAGGATATCACTTTATTAAATGTAGCAAAAATGAAGATCACATTTTCAGTTCTTGAAAACCAATTATAGGTAATTGAAAAGTATGTAATTTCTAACATATAATAGAGTTTCTACTCTCATTTAACTCGTTTTTATACTGTTTGATTTTGACTCTCTTATTCAGTCTTATTAGGAAGTCTTATCCTGCCTTGTAAATGAGTCTTCTCATTCAATCTCAGCTTCATATTTATATTTTTTATTGTTTTCTAATTCTTTCCTTCTAAAATGACATACCTAAGAACATTTTACTCCCAGCAACTTTTATAAAGCTCAATTCTGTACATAAATCTCTATTATATGTGTTTTCTAGGATGATCTTATGGCCCTATATTTCTAAGATCTTTGCCATCATATGTGACTAAAAGCATGGGGATAAGTATTTAAAGAAAGATCTTACCTTTGGGTCAGGTGCTGATGATGAAAAGGAAGACTGAGAAAAGCTCTGGATTTTGAGTGATGTTTCAGAAAGGGTTTTAACCACATCTTTGTTCTCACGATCAGAAATAGTGTCATCAAGCAAGGTTCTGTTTCCTGGTTCCCCAATGCCATATTTTGCTTTGACGACAATAAAAACAAAGTCAATTGTACATAAAAATACCTACAACTTCAAACCAGTGAATAGCACAGGAGTAGGCAGTCATTATCAAATAGCTTACGATTTTTCCTGGATTGCTGAGGAGCAGCCCAGCGCTCAGTTAGGTTTATTTGGGGGACATTCTAGAAAAAAAAAATAATAGCTTTAAGAATCACAAGTATCAATCTGATAAAATAATATTCACCATCACTGCTTGATCTAACACTGAGAGCACAGGTTTTGGAATCATTCAGATGTACATTCAAACCCCAATCTGCCATTTACTAATCTCCATCTTCTTCATGGGGTGAAGGCTATGAAAGATGACAGAGATGGCCCAAAATGTTACTCTCCCCATACCTCTAGTTAATTATATAAATAGTAGGACATTTAGCAGACTATTTTCTTAACTAAAATAACCAAAAACAAATATTTATCCCTCTGTAGTTTAGAGTACTTTGAAAAAACTAACATTTTATGAAATAAAAATTCATTTTGTTATATTTTGAATTTGTTTGCATGATTTATATTTCCATGAATTACCTCACAAGGAGAAAAATTAAGAGGTGAGTTTTTAGTAGTATCTTATTTAATGGGTTAGAATTACAAACAGTATAAGTTGTTTCTATTCTGTATGTCAAATAGATAATGACAAATGATTATATCAATTCAGCTCCTTCCAAGAAAGACAGGAAAAAAGACAAGAATAAATCCTGTGGAGCAGTGATTGATAAATCGAAGCCACACAATCACTAAATAGAAAGATGTAACTAAATATGTCCTGAAAATGAAGGTAGACTGAAAGAATAGACACTGCATAAGTGTTTTCTGCAAAGAAAAATTTAGGGTTAGAGGGAAATCATTTAAAGCAGGTAAGAAAGGACACACACACACACACACACACACACACACACACACACACACACACAGAGGAGTGGGGGCAGAAGAGAGAAGGCAGAGAAGAGAGAAGGGAGAAGAGAGAGATGACCAGTCAACCAAATACCAACTTAAACCAAGGAAGAAAAGGAAAAATATTAAGAATAAGGTATGTAAAGAACTAGACTTTTGTTCACTCTTAAAAAATTACCACTTTGTATTATACTATAGTTATTTTTATAAATACTAAAATAGATTAATTTAATTACTATAACATAATTCAATTAAACATGCCATCTACCACTACCTGAGAAATGCAGCATAATACTAGAGAAGAAAAAACAAAAAGTTACACCAATTTTCTATTTAGAGAAAGAATTGCTAATGAGAATACTAAAGAGAAATGTACATCTTGAAAACATGTATCTAGTACAACATGGAGCATGCTGAAAAAAAGGTTAAGATATTTTAATATAAAATCCTAACCTAAGTTCAGAGTTAAAGGATACTAGAATGTACTGGAACCTTCTTTCCTATTTATATACCTCTAATTTGTTTCCTTCTTATTTATGACATATTTCTTCAAGATAACTCACCCAAAATTATATATTCTAAACATTAAAAGGGAATATAATTTAGGCCATATTTTTAGAAATTTAATAGACTTGGCTATTACATAAATCAAGCATACACTACTTGTAAAATTATAAAAATGCACTTATTCTAGAAATCCACTTATTGACATTAAAAGTATTGCTTAATACAAAACACCTTATTCCAAGTGTTCAGGATAACCACAAACATATTTCCTAATCTCTAGTAGCTCACAGTAATGCAAGAGTTTAAAATGAGTATTTTGAAGTAAAAAAACTTCTAAAACTTGAAATGTTAGAGTGAGATACAAGGATTCTGATTGGGTATTTTTAAAAACCTTTTATAGAGCAAAAAATTTCTTAAAGCTTTACCATATGGTATCGAGAGTATCTAGTCCTAGAACTGGTTATTATTTTGGGTAAAACATGAATTCTTCAATCAGATGAAGAATTTTAAATACAGTACCCTCTTAACGGAAGAATGACTTAGAAAACACAGTGTAGTCAGCTGTGGTGACACATTAATTCTAGCACTCCGGAGGTGGGCCAAAAGGACCCAATGTTCCAGCCCAGCTTGGGCAACTTAGTGAGACCTTGACTAAGATAGATAGATAGATAGATAGATAGACAGACAGACAGACAGACAGACGACTGAGGATGTAGCTCATTGCAAAGGCCCTATGATCAACTCCCAGAAGCAAAGTAACAACAAAAAAGAACTGTAATTCTTTAGTAATACAAATTTTAAGAAACAGATTTAAAATTTCTAAGTTTAATCAATTTCTAGTATTATTTTAATCTAAAAACAGAACCAAGAATAGAAAAAGCTCTCATAAAAACTGTATGATACTGAAATAAACTACCTAAGAAAAAAATATATTTATGTGCTCTAAAGTTTTGAAAATAAAGGCACCCAAATTCCATGATTATTATAAAGACTAATAGGATCCATTTTAAGATTTATTTAGGCATGAGTATTATAAAAGCCATGGTAGTATGATTTAAAACTCACAGTAAAGTATACTTATCCAAATAATCCTTGACCAAATTTTATATTTCCTCTATTGTGAGAAAGTTTTGCCTAATACAACTTTCCTGTCGTTATGTATTTTCTAGCCCATTACTTTTTTTTTCAGTCCCCAGTACCTCAGAGTATGGACCAATTATTCACCAAAGGAAAAAGAAAAAACATTTTCATATAAAACCATGGTAGGTAGGCCACTGCTAAATTTTAAGACTAAGCCCTATACAAAGCAAAACTAAGAGGAAGAAAATTAAATTCACAAAAGAGCACTTTACCTTGTTATTAAAATTACAGTCATCCTCATCCAATCCAGGCTGCAGGTCACCAGGACCAGGTTTACTGGAAAACCTTTAAGGTGAAAACAAAAGAAAAGCATGTGAATTTTGTCCTTAAAAAAAGGTGAAAGATTAGCTATCTGTACAGTGAATGACGTCTCTTGGTTGGTCAATTAAAATTTGACCTCTGCTTTTAAAAAGCTTTTAGTTACTTTTTTCTATCTCCTTCCAATTTATGAAATGGTCAGTGGAGATTCACTTCCATTCCCACATCAGAGAGAGACAGCCAACGGACTGGCAGAGCCTGAGAATAATTTCTCTTTACAAATTGCCTGACCTGAATGCTGAACTGAAAATGGAACCAATGGCTGACTTAAGTTTTGCTGCTCAGACTAAAGCAAACTTGATAACTTTAATGTAGAAAGACACACCATCCCCTTTCCATAGTCTATCTCCGATTCAATGACTAAGCAGGATGTGATGATTTAGATTGAAAATGTCCACTGTAATTCTTCTGTGTAGAAGGTGTTTGGATTATGGGGATGCTATACTCATCAGTGCACTCTTCCATCTGCAAGTTCAGTAGCTGAACATGCTCTCAGGAGGTGGGGCCTGGTTGGAGACAGGTCACTGGCCCATGAGCTGGAAGGGTATATTCGTGTCCCTGGCTCTTCTGCCCTCTCACTGCTTCCTTCGAAATTTTACCATGCATATTATCAGATCACAGTGCAATGAAACTAGAAATCAATAGCAAAAGAAACCACAGAAACTATGCAAACATAAAGAAATTAAGCAACACACTTTTGAAAAATCAGTCACAGAGGAAATTAAGGAAGAAATAAAACAGTTCCTACAATGAAATGAAAATAGAATTTATGGCACACGATGAAAACACTCCTATGAGGGAAGTATATGGCAGTGAATGCCCACATCAGAAAAATAGAATGAGCTCAAATAAACAACCTAATGGTGCAACTCAAGGTCTTAGAAAAAGAAGAACAATCCAAACCCAGAGGGAGTATAAAGAAGGAAATTATAAAAATCAGTGTAGAAATCAATGAAATGGAAACTAAATAAGCAATACAAAGAATCAGTGAATTCAAGAGCTTTGAAAGAATCAACAAAATAGATTAAACCCATAGCCAATCGTAACAATAAAAGGAAAGAAAAGACACAAAATAATGCAATCGGAAATGAAACAGGTAAAATCACAATAGACACTGCCAAAATCCAGATAATTATTAGCAACTACTTTACAAACAGATACGACAAAAACTGGAGAGCTCAGAAGAAACAGAGAGATTCCTAGATACATATGAACTACCAAAATTGAACTAAAAAGATATAAAAATCCTGAATCATCCAGTCTCAGGCAAGGAAACTAAAGAATTAATGAAAAACTACCGACTACGAAAAGCCCAGGACCTGATGGGTTCACAGTGCAATTCAATAAGAACTTCAGGGAAGATCTCACGTCAATATTCCTCAAATTTTCTAATAAAATTGAAAGATGAAGAGTACTTTGAAAATCATTCTTAGAAGCTAACGTTATCCTGATCCCAAAATCAGACAAGGATCAACCAAAAAAGAGAACTATAGGCTAATTTCTCTAACAAAACATAGATGTAAAAATCCTTAACAAGATACTGGAAGACTGAATGCAACAAATCATCAAAAAGATCATACACCATGACCAAGTAGGTTTCATCTCATGGAGTCAACCCGATAAATGTAATTCATCACATAAACAGAAGCAGGGACAAAAATCACATGATCATCTCAACAGATGCAGAAAAAACCTTTGACAAAATACAACATTCATTCACGATAAAAACTCTGAAGCAAATAGGTATAGAAGGCCTTTATCTCACCATGATAAAGGCCATTTATGACTAACCTACCGCTAACATCATATTAAATGGGGAAAAACTGAAAGCCTTTCCTTTAAAATCAGGAACAAAACAAGGAGGTTCATTATCACCACTCTTGATCAATGTATCCTTGAAATATTAGTCAGAACGATCAGGTAAGAGGAAAAAAAGGGATATGTATAGGAAAGACAAAGTCAAAATATCATTATTTGCAGGTAACATGATTCGTTATTTGCAAGACCGCAAAACCTCCACAACAGACTCCTAGAATTGACAGTCAAATCTAACAGTGTACCAGGACACAAAATAAACACAAAAATCAATAGCATTCCTGTATACTAATAATGAACACATTGAAAAAGCAATTGGGAAAATAATACCATTCACAATAGCATCAAAAAATTAAATCCTTAGATATTAACCCAACTAAGGAAGGAAAGACCTCTACAATGAAAATTACATCACTCTGGAAAAGGAAATTGAAGACATCAGTAAATGGAAAGATATCCCGTTTCTGGAGAAGTATAACCAATATTGTCAAAATGGCCTTACTTCCAAAACTGATATACAGATTTAATGCAATCTCAAGCAAAACACCAGTGTCATTTCTCACAGAGCTAGAGAAACAACTCTATATGGAATCAGAAGAGACCCAGAATAGCAAAAGCAATCCTGGATAACAAAAGCAAAGGAGGTGGCATCATATCCCAGACTTGAAGTTATACTATACAGCTGTACTGATTAAAAACACATGGTACTGGCACAACAACAGGCATGAGCATCAGTGAAACAGAACAGAAGAAACAGAAACAACCCCAGGCACACAGAACTGTGTGATCTTTCACAAAGGAGCCAAAAACATACATTAGAGGAAACACAGACTCTTTTTTTTTTATTGGTACCGGGGATCAAACTCGGGTCCTTGCGCTTGCACTTGTGCAGCAGGCAGCGAAACCACTGAGCTAAATCCCCGGCCCAAAGATAGACTCTTTAATAAGCGGTGCTGAGAAAACTGGATACTTACATGCAGAAGATTGAGTCTACGTTCATATATCTCACCATGTTCTAAACTAAAATCAAAATGGATCAAAGATCTAAATGGTAAAACAGAAACAATCGGATGGAAGATAAAACAGGTACAATTCTTGAAGTCATGGGCATAGGCAAGGACTTTCTGAACAGAACCCCAATGGCACAAGAAATAATATAGAGAATCAACAAATGGGATCATATCAAACTAAAAAGCTTCGGTACTGCAAAGGCAACAAACAACAGAGCGAAGAGACAACCTTCAGGATGGGAAAAAATTTTTGTCTGCTATTCCACAGGCAGAAGACTAACATCAAGAACATATAAAGAACTCAAAAAAATGAGACCTTCCAAAATAAAAGACCCAGTTGAGAAATGGGCAACCGAAATGAAAAGAAGACATTTCTCAGAAGAATAAATGGCCAGTACATATATGAAAAAATACTCACTATTGCTGGCCATCAGAGAAATGCAAATTAAAACTACATTGCAAATACCATTTTACCACAGAAAGAATGGTTATCATCAAAAAAATCTAATAAATGTTGACAAGAATGGGGGAGGAATAAAAGAATTTAAGCAAAAAAAAAAAAATGGGGGGAGGTGAGGAACTTTTCTACATTGTTGGTGGGAATGTCAACTAGTCCAACCACTAGGAAAATCAGTGTGGAGATTCCTTAAAACACTAAAAATAGAAATTCCATTTGATCCAGCTACGCTCCTTCTAGATATCTTCTCAAAGAGTTAAGATCATAGCACAGGGATACATGCATATCCATGTTTACAGCAGCACAATTTACAACAGCTACAATTTTGAAACAGTGTACATGTCCATCAACAGAAGAATGCATGAGGAAAACGGTATTTATATACAATGGAGGACTACACTGCCATAAAGAAAGATAAACTTTAGGCATTCACAGATTATTGGATGCAATTTGAGAATATAATGTTAGGTGAAATAAGTCTGACACACAAGTTCAAATATTCTCTTATATGATAAACAATATATATACAAAATAGAAAGTAGGGAGAAGTTCAAACACTTCCCCAAACTACCTATTTCATTGTTTCAAAAATATTTTAATATATATACTAACTGGTTTCATTTATATTACTAGTTTATCTTAGATCACTGAAAAGAAAGTTTTGTGTTACATGTTTCTTTTTTGTAAGAATCCTTTTGGTTTATGTCTTGTACTCTGAGGAAGTACTTTGAAGATAACAATACACAGTGTATTAACTGTTGTTATTCTCTTATTATTCATAAAAATAGCAAACATCAGTCAATATTACTGTATAACAGAGCATGAATCCTCCCATACAGTGTTCTTTGTGTTGCCCAATAAAAATAATTGCTCTCTGATGGTTGGTGTTGATTTTTTTCATCATATCCCAATAATTTTAAGTTAGCCTTCTTCATGTGACTGTGCATTATTTATTACTACTCTAGAACACCACTAAAGTCTTGTTTTAAAAAAAGAACAAACAACTATACCTTTCCACCTCATCCACCGCGTGAATATTTGTTTCTGCCTTTATAAACAATTCTGCTACTTGCTGTCTGTTTTCCCTTAGAGCAAGCAAATATGGTGTGAGGTCATCCTGTGAATGAGCAGAAACAATTTAGAGTCCACACAACCACCTACTTCTCAACTGAACTTGTAAAGGACCCTATCACTCTAACCTAGTACCGTAGACCCTAGACTTACAAACTCCATCAGTTCCGAGGGCTGGTTATTAACTAAGTCAATACAGCAGAGATCTGGATGTTTACCTGGGCACACACTATAGGTAACAAGAAGCAGATGAATCTTCCATTAACCTCATTAAGCAAGTTGTTCATATGTCAGGCCAGTCATGACTGGAAGGTCCACTGTATAGAGAATAAATACACAGCAGTCTCTTCCTCCTCATTATGCTTCCACAGGTGCTGTTCCTGAAAGGCACTACCTCTCCCTAGGGTTGCTACATGAGCTCAGTGTCAAAACTCGCCCCAGACTTTCGCTGACTGCAAGGATCTTTCCTTCTATCACAGCATTTATCATGGTACTTTGGAGTTATGCAGTGTCTCCCACCTAAATCAAAAGCATCTTGAGGGCAGGGGCTGTATCTTTTATCTCAGTAGCCCCAAGCCCTAAAGCATAGTAGTAAAAGACTGAAGTATTTTTATTGAATTGATGAGCTAAGTTATCCCTAGTGCAGGGTTCTCAGTCTATATTCCAAATAATAATTTGCTACAAGTTCTATGCCTCAACAGATTCACTGATCACCTGTTTGAGAAATTATTATAAAACTGTGCATTATTTATTCAGTATTAAAATCTCTTTAACTTTGCTTTATTCCTATTTGACAATACTTTTTTCTGGCAAATATCAACATCTGAGGAATTAAGTGTTTCAGGGATACAGTGTTGAGAGCTGCCCAGGAACATGGGAGTTTCTTCTGGGTTATGGAGGAAACATGCTGGATTCCAAGTATGGTGTCAGGATCCAAATACATATGTCAGCCAATCCTGCTCCAAATGAGTCCCCGGGACATGGTCACTCAATTGTGAAATAGGCTCCAAATGAACTTTGACTGCTTGTTACTAAACTGTCTACGGGGTTTTCTCCTATTATTAGAAGAAAATTTTATCTTAGCTGATAAAAAGCCCAGTACCAAACTTTGATTCTCACTTATAATGATAATCCTGGGATCCACATGCATATCTACTGTTTTTAATAAGTTTTCATTCTGTTTCCATTCTGATTGCTAGGGCTATTTCTTTGTTTTAGGGAAAATACTTATAAATCAGAGGAAAAACTATGATGGTTTATCAATTAAAAGTCTAATACTGCCCAATATGGATTAATTTTATTATAATTAAAACCATTAAGTCACTCATTTTTTTCGGGGGGTACCAGGGATTGAACTCGGGATCTTGTGCTTGGAAGGCAGGCGGCGGTACCTCCGAGCTAAATCTCTGCCCCAGTCACTTGTATTTTTAAGGGACAATGCTGAAGAGAAAGAATATTGGTGGAAACAGGCAAAACTTACCCAATTGTAATCATAATTAACCTAATAATGCTTGTAGACATTCTAACAGGAACACGATAATTTACAGTATGAGAAAAAGCTTTTTAAAACAACTTCTAAATTCAATTCCATTTCTAAGAGGGTACTACAAAATATAGATGACATTCTTATACATTAATATAAAATATCATGAAACTCCTTACTCTTTATTAAAATATACCATAATTCAAGAGCTGTAAACTCATAAAGGCACAGTAGTGGACAGGAGGAAATACAGAGGTGGGTCAATAGCAAACTGGAGAAAACAGGAGAGCTTCAGATACAGGGGGCACGCTCCAACAGTCATATGGGCTCCAAAGAGACTAGTTCTCCTTTCAGAGAATCTTGAAACCCCAAGTTCTGGTGGAGTTTCGTGAAATTTCAACGTGGAATCTATGTACGGAGGCAAACTGAATACAGCTAAGAGCCATATTTGGTCCACAGTCTTTTGCTATATCTCTGCTGTGCATGTGATTCCAAATGGTTGTGTACAAAGCAAATGTCTGCCTGTAAAAATCCTTCTTTAACATCATGTTTTTCCAAAAAATGAGGTCCAGAGCCTGGGGATTTAGCTCAGTGGCACCATGCCTGCCTGGCAAGCATAAGGTCCTGAGTTCAATTCCAGGTACCAAAAAGGGGGGGGGGGTCCCCCACAATGTAATGAGAAAGATTCATTATACCTATTTTAATAATTTTGCAACTTTAATTTATCCTCCATTTCTATGTAATTCTCCCCCACTGTTAATTAAATAGTTTCATAGGCGTGCTCAAACTAAATTACCAAAAGAATTCCCAACTGGGTGCGGTGAGGCACACCTGTAATCTCATCACTCTGTAGGCCCAGGCAGGAGAATCCAAGTTGGAGTCCAGTCTAGGCAACTTAGTGAGACTGAGTCTCAAGTTTTAAAAAGGGGCGAGGAGTGCTGAATTCTGGGGATGTAGGCCAGTGGGAAGACCCTAGGTTCAAGCCTTAGTACCACACACAAAAAATAAATACAATTTTTAAAAAGCACTGTCATCTACTTTCTTACTAACTTCACTGATTTCTGCCAGGGCTCACTGAACTTAACACATTGAGACAGTCTATCACATGCCTTCAACTAAAAACAGGTTCCTGGTTGCTACTATTCAGCTGAGAAAATCCTACAAATAATTAACATCTGTTGACCTCATCCTCTGAACGATAATAAAGAGATGTAAAACTCTTAAAGATTCAGCCTTGGCTTAACCATAAGCAAATTTCTGCAGAGCTTCTCAATGGCAGTGAATGACTGCAGGCTGGCGGGAGAGTGGTGGTATCCTGCAAGGCAACAGCTTGATACTCCTTTTCACTTCCCATTGACAGAGGTAGAGAAAGACAAGTGAAAGTTGAGCTAACACAACGTGTTGGAAAGGAGAGACTGGAAGAAAGTGGTATTTAATCTAACTCTTCCACAGATTTCTTAAGTTTCCAAGATTTGGGTATTCACCATTCTACTTATCTATTAAATGGTTCTGAGCTATATCAGGATCCTGGGGAAATATTTTTCAATATTCATGTCCAGGCCTTAATAGAATTACTGATTCAAAATCTCAGGGGAGAGTCTCAACTTGTACATTTTCAAAAGTTTCCCCAGACCACTGAGAAGCACAAGTCTAGACGAGAACTACAGAACCTAGAAAGTCACTTCAGTCTCATCTCTCATCCACACAGCCAGTTCTTTTCACCATTTGGGGATTTGGCCAAAAGGAGGGAAAGTAAGAGATAGTTACTCTCTGAAAGCTCCATTTAATCCTCTTCGGTAGGAGCAGAACAGGGACTAGTAAATTCAAAATCCAACTGACATCATTATATAAACCCCTTATCTCCCAGCTCCCAGCAAGACATTGTGAGACCTAACTAACTCCATTTTAAAGTTTGACTCCATCTTCGAATAAGACAGTAAAGTGGCCTTGACATAAATTCCACTTCACTGAAGTCAACTATTCCTCTAGTCTCCTTTGTGCCCATAAAATAATGATAAAATGTCCTTGTTCTGTGGGACAACAGATAAAAAAAGGACACAGCTCCTAACTCAATCCTCTGTCTGCCCAGAAAACAGACGCTCCCGGGCCCATTATCTATAGAACATTCTGTCAATTTGCTGATTGTTCCTTTTTCCCATAAAATCTACATGTAGCCACCCCTCAACCCCTGCCCCATGTACACCCCATACTTGCTAAATATCAACCAATCATGTAACTGCTAAATGGAAAATCCCCAAACCTTGCTGTAGCCACAGTAAAAACCCTGATTTGAAATTTGGGGCTCTCAATCCTGATCCGCTGTGTCGGTGACGGTTGAGTGGCCCTGCTCGAGCTTGAATAAACGACCCTCGTGTGTTTACATTGGAATCGGCTCCTTGGTGGTCTTTGGGGACTTCGCGATCTGGGCACAACAATATTATAGGTTTGAAAGCAGAATATACAGTGTTACAGGGCAGAGGATTTAGCTCAGTGGTTCCATGCCTGCCTCACAAGTGCAAGGTCCCAAGTTCAATTCCTGGTACCAAAAGAAAAGAAAAAAAAAAGAACAGACTGTTCCATTGGTTCCTGTTTCGGCCTGAGAAGAAGAGAATGTCTGTTAATTATTTGTTCATTCTCCCTTGTTTTCCACCTAATCACCATCCAGCCAACGCCAATCTGGCTTCCTCAGAGTTCTCCTAAAATTGCAGGTTTGCAACCATACAACATTTTTCCTAACTAAGAATTTTTATTCCCAAGCCAGGTACGGTGTCACATGCCTGTAATCCCTGCACTGCAGGAAGCTGAGGCAGGAAGACTGCGAGTTCAAGCCCAACCGGGCCAACTAAGCGAGACCCTGTCTCAAAATAAAAAATAACATAAATGGGGCCGGGGATTTAGCTGAGTGGTTTTGCCACCTGCTGTGCAAGCGCAAGGACCTGAGTTCGATCCCTGGTACCAATAATAATAATAATAATAATAACAACATAAAAGAGCTGGAGATGTAGCTCAGTGTGAAGGCCTTGGGTTCAATCTCCAGTATTAAAACAACAACAACAACAAAGAATTTTTATCCTCAGAACTGAAAATCGGACACACTTAAATACTGCATTGTTTCTCTGGTGTGAGAAACTGAAAGTGAAAATAAGGACTAAAATGTGTAATAGATATTGGGGAATGGTAAGAAAAATGTTCAAACGGGAAGGGGAACAAAGGAGGGGGAAGGAGGATAGGAAGGAATGGAAAAGAAAAAAAGTGAAAACAAAAGGAAAATAGAGAAACAAAGTTTTTGTATACAGAGAGGGGAGGGAGAGTCAAAGGAAAAGGGGAATGGAAAAACACAAGAGGCCGGATATATTAGCTAGTGGGCCAAATTCCCTATGATGAGTGTTATCATTTGTATATCTAAAATGTACCCATAAATATTTTGGTTCAAAAAAAGCCCAAAACCAATCGAAGAGCAGCCTGTCTATATACATAAACCAGAAAAATATTTTTTCAAAAACAAACAAACAAACAAACAAGGGGCTGGAGGTTTAGCTCAGTGATGCCACACCTGCCTGGAAAGCACAAGGTCCAGAGTTCGATCACGGGGACAAAAAAAACCACAAAACCAAACTAAAAAACCAAATAACCCCCACTGGCCTGCATATTCACGTTCCCTTTCCATTTTCCCAATTAAGCGAGACCACTGAAAAATGAGTTGCTTTTATGACTTATCAACAGCAACAAGATTTCCACGTATTATAAGATGCTGTTGTTCTGTTTAAGTTTTAAAATAAAGCCTACTTCCAAGGCAAATTTTGCTGTCCTGGGTTGTTTTATACTAATTAAGGGGAAGAAAAAAATACTTTGGTGACTATAAATCAGAAAAAAGAAAAGATTTACTTTTTTAAAATCCAGTGTTTTCACAAATATTGTTATAAATCCATAAAAGAAAGCTGTACCCTCTAGTATTTCTTTACAATTATCAACATTTAAAGTGAAATCTTTAAAAAGTTATTTTAAATACTGTATTTTCATTCATGGAATGCTTGAGCTTAGGAACAACTGACACTACCTATATGTCACTGTTAACATGAATCTACTTCAAATATTTTGGAAAAAAATTGGTTGATCTATACCTTATTTTTGGCCTCAGTATCTGCATGGTGTGAAAGCAGTTTTGCTGCTATCGATGTGTTTTCACTACAGACAGCATAGTGGAGAGCAGTGTTGCCGCTGGCATCCGCAACATTCGGATTGGCACCATGTTCCAAGAGAACAGTCACACACTCCTCCTGGTGCCATTGTACAGCCTGTGGGTATTGGAACAAGAGACTTGTCAACCAAGGAACTCAAAAGAGACCTTCCACACGCCTCACCAAGTAGTGATATTTAAATTATATCGATTCACTGTTATCTTCAGTATTTAAATACAATCCATCTCATGCTGAAATTGTTGCCTGCTACCTACCTTAATCAGAGCGGTACTGTTCTCACTGCCACAGGCGTTGATGTCACACTTCCTCTTCACCAGGAGAGTCACCACTTTCGGATGGCCGGAGGCACAGGCAAAATGCAAAGCAGTCCTATGATAGTGAGAAAGATTATTAGGAAATTACAGAGCTCTACTTCAAAATGCACCATTATTCTGGTAATCATGAACATTAAACAGCTTTCAAAACAAGTATTTAATTTTCTTCTAAAATGTACAACACTTATTACTCATCAATTAATGGAAGCACAGCCAGGTGACTTTGTGTTGGGGGGTCGGGGCAGGCGGGGATGGAAGCCAGGGTCTTGCACATACTAAGCAAGCGCTCTACACTGAGCCACACACCACCACTCCCATCCCAGAGCAGCCTGCTATTACAGGAAGAGCACGCTTTGGATTGAGCTCAACTTGGATTTAATTTCTCCTTTAAGCTCTTACTCTCTAGCTATCTTTTACCCTTTCTATGCCTCAATTTTCTCACCTACAAAATGGTGACTGAAAACAGTTGTCTCACAGGACACTACTGTGATGGTTAAATAAGGATTCATGCAAAATATTTAGAACAGTTTCTAGAATAACTCAATAATTACCAGATATTGTAATTACTACTTAAAAAAGACAAAGACAACATTTCAATTCAGTAAATCAATTGCATAAGAAGGTGCAACTATGGCAGGTTCAGCACTCAGCCTTTGGATATGAAGCCCAATCTGGTGAGTCAGTGCTGGCACAAATAAAGTTGGCTCCTGAGAAAAAGGTCTCAGTGTCTCATCTCTCTACACAAAAATCCTGCAACAGCAGTGGCATTTAAAAATTGTTCTTCCTATAGAGTCATCACACAATCCATAGTGCTTTATACTAAGTACAACATGACATAGCAACAGGTCTATGGCAGCTGTGGTCACACGGTTGGTATTTGAAAACTACTACAAGGAAAGAGGCCTGAATATCAGTAAAATAAGACAAAATAAAATAACAAGCCTTACTTTGATTTTCATTTTAAGCTGAATAAAACCCAGGATTCAAATGGGTAGGTATGGCCCATTTTATTCAGTATTATATTTATAGAATGCACAGAATCAAGTATTTTAATGCTTAATATTAGCACTAGTACTGTTACACATTTTCAAAAGAGCAGTTAACGAGTCTTTCATAATTTCCTATCTTCAGAGCATGTTTTTATTCGAAAAGAAAGAGGAAAAGCTTCAACTGAAATTGAGTTCTTACTTCAGTTTTGAATCTCTCAACTTGCTAGACTGAACAGGTAAGCATGATAACAGGTATTCAGGTTATGTTTGGTAAATAAATGGACTGAAAGAATGGATACTGTGGGGGAATATAAATTAAACCAATATTTCTGCAATAGTAATAATCATTTATATTTGATACCTTTTACTTCTATAAAGGTACAGTTAAAATGATCTGTACTTGCACATATGCACTGAGTCTATACTAAAATGCATAAAATTAAGCGTATGTATAATAAAATATATAAGCACAGATGACTCCTTTACTTCCAAAGCAGCTAAGAGGTGGCAAAAATACCAATGCACACACATACACAAAGTGAAAAATTATTATCTGTGCTAATCAATATTCCTCTTGTTCTCCTGCTTATTCACAGTGAACTTTGATTAGGATTTTATACATAGTCGCTGTAGAAATCACAGGTAAGAGAAGGGAAACAAGGGCACACACGACTATTGACAAAACTAATCACATGATGATCCAAAAGGCAAGACTCAAAAAACATCAAAATACTGAATGAATACTGAGTATGTTTTCTGGTGTCAATGAAAGTAAAGTTAGAAACAAAAAGAGAAACCCTTGAATATTAGGAATACAACAAACTTCTAAATAATAACAAAGGAACAGAAAACTTCACTTATCATTCAAATGCCTGAAAATAAATTTTACCCCATTTTGTACAAGTTTTTTGGACAACGCTTTAGTCTATTTATGTATATGAAAAATCAAGCTGACGTTTTTCTCACTTGATATACCAGACTGCATCTTTCCATGTCAACATACGTCAGTGTCTATGCCACCTTCAATGGTCATATATTATTCTATCCTATGAATGCACTACAATTGATGCAATCTCTGCGATGGAGTCTCCTTAATACATTGCTATTTTAAACAATGCTGAAGAAAAGCAAATTACATGTGTATCTGTGTCCTAAAGATATTTTAGTATCATGGAATTAATGGGTAGAAACATGCTTTTTAAAAACGTGGTACAGTACTTACATCAAATTATTTGAAAAAGTCATTAGCCATCTTAAAAGTTTAAGCAGCAATATAAACTGTTCCTCATCTCCACAAACTTTGTAGATGTGAAACAGCATTTCATTCCCTTTTAAAATTAAATTCCCTTTACCAGGGACTCTATTTTTTTTCTATGTTTATAGGTCACTTGTCGAGCTGCAAAAGAGTACTTTACCTAATTTAGAGTTCAGTATAGCTTAGTGGTAATCCCCACCTTCAAAATAAATAAATTAGAATTCTGTATTTTTTCTCTGATGATTTGAAAAAAAAATCTCTCTGTAAAATGAAGATACATTTTTCATCTGATGTATGTTGTACACGTTTTGCAAGTATGTTGCCTTTCATCTTATCTTTTTTCTAATATAAAGGAGAGTTTAATTTTTCTTTTGATAGTCAAACTTCAGAATGCCTGCTTTTTTACAGGTGGTGTGTTTAGCATGCACCAAGCCCTGGGCTCAACCCCCACCACATAAAAAGAAAGAGTGCTTGCTTTTGAGGTCATTCTTAGGAAAGCACAAATAGGCATTTGTGTTTTCTTTTGGTACTTCTCTCATTTCGTATTATTTAAAATTTTTTATCTATACTCCAGGAATGTTTGTGAAATAAAAATCTAGCTCATATTTTTCAAACAGTTCACAGCCATTTCATTCATGAGTAATTCTGATTTTTCAACTAATACAGATGTCACCTGTATCAAGTTCTACATTCTTGCAGCTATTTGAGTGTTTCTGGATATTCTCTTAAGTTACATTCATCTATCTGTCTTTTTGGCTGTTAGTAAACAATTTGTGAAAATAGCTTGTTTTGATACCTAGGAAGGCAGGTCTTCACCACATTTTCTTAGTGACAGCACAATACCAAAACAGGGTATGTGAAATCAAGTGTTCTGTGACATTTTTATTGGGTTTACATAAAACTGCTAAACAGAAAGCTCACATTTTGGGACTAACAAATCTTTCGAGTCAAGAACATGGAGCCATGTTCCCATTTCAGTTTCCATGTAAGGTTCCTCAGTAAAGAACATACATGCACGGGTGAATACTGATAGAAAATGGATACTAGATTTTATCAGAATAAGTTTTAGCCCTGAATTTGATATATTATGGAAAATATCTCCTACCGTACCATTTTCTTTACAATGTATACAACAGTTCTCTCAATGTGATTTTAAGAATAAAATACTATATTCACATTTGTTACTGTGGTTAAATCACTTTTAAGTAGTCAAAAAAGTAATCTATAACCTCTCATTGAACGTTGGTTTTATTTTGCTGCTCATAAATATTTTGCTGCCTGGGGATAGACCCCCTCCAAGGTTTCCTCTCCTGGTGGTGGAAGCCTCCCCTATCCCAACCCCTGCCCGCCTGCCCTCCAGCCCTCCCCTATGGCCTCCTCTTTCCCTCGTCACCCCCTCCGGCCCTCCCTTGGCCTGCCTCTCCCACTCCTTTCCCTGTCCAGCCCTCTCAGTCCTTGGACCTGCAGCACCATCCTGGCCCCACCTGCACGCCCTTCCCCGCAGCCCCATACCTGTGCTTCTTGTCTCTGTCAGTGACGAGACATTTCCGCAGACCGAGGAGATACATCATCTTGCCTGTGTCGCCCACGCTGGCAGCCTTGTGGAGCTTGCCCACGGGCCTGGGGCGGACCCTGCGCTTCAGACCCCCGCAGCTGCCCTGAAGGCCTGCGGGGCCCGAGGGCTCCTGGCCTCTCCTGCTGAGGCCAAAGAGCTGCCTCACAGCTGAGACGTCCGGCATCCTAGCAGCTGCCCCTCCCCTTCAGCTTTTTTCTGCCTCCGAAGTGAAGCCAACCTCCAACCTCACAAGCCACAGTGTCCCAACCACTAGGCTCTGAGGCTAGGTTCCAACTGACTGGCATCTGCCACCAAGCAACGAGGCAGGAGCCTAACTGCCGCTGCGCATGCTCACCAGGTTCTCAGTATGCAGGTGCACCTGTCCACGTGGGTCCTGCAGGATGCTGAGCTCCAAAGCCGTGTGGGCAGTCTTAAGGCCCAGCAGCACACGAGTCCACCAACCAAGGCAGGAGAGAGGCGAAGACCACGAGGATCATCCTTGGGGGAGGACGAGGAACCATGGGTGGTGCTTCAAGGTGGTGGGTATCATGGTCAGAACCTGCCTGCCTCTGCCTCCTCCTGTAAAATACGTCTCTTGGATCCCTGGATTTTAGCTTTTTGTGTGTGTGTGTGTGTGTGTGTGTGTGTACGTTAAAAGAAAAACACACTAAAATTTGAGTCTGCTCCATCCCGTATTACTAAAAAGTCTTTCCCCTTGTAAATACTTCATAGCAGGATAACAAGATATAATTTACAAAGATGACCTGTACAAACTATGCCTCGGGTATGAGTAGCAACAGGTGTTTTTTCAATACCTGAGGGGAAAAAAACCATCAAAACTGTAATTATGTACTGAAAGGATGACCTATTAGAATATATAAAAATGCAAAAACTACTCTAGCTTTCACATGACTCTACCACTACACTTATATCAAGTACAAACTGATGTTTCCGTACTTATATCAAGCTAAGAAAACAATGTCAATGTCCTTTTCTAAACTATAAAATAACTCCTTTAATATTCATTTCTCACATTTCCATTTACCCTGAGCTTTAGAAAGTGTTTTTGCATTTTTATCTGGAGTCTCTCCCAATGTGTTAGGAAATAATGCAAACATTACCATCCCTATTTCATGGGTAAGGAAACAAGAAAGAGGGCCATACAACAGCACCCTCAGTATTCATGCCCAACAAAACCAGGGACAGTGGTGGCATTAGAACCAGATCTAGATTTTAGAGCTGGATAAATCTTCACTTATTCTAGGTCTCACACAGGTATATCCATCCTTAATTGTATCTCAAACACTGATAATCAGCTCAATTTCTTACCTTCAGAAGTGCTTGCAAAGGCATCTTTCAAAGAGTCAATCTAAAAGAGAAACAGATTAAAATCCAATGTTTCAAGCTATTTTTTTCTGCTTATGGACTTATTTCATTGACAAAAAAACTAACCATTCAAATTTCATTAAAATTTACTTTAAAAATGAAAAGTTTATGTTACAAATTTAGTACAGTATGAGAGCCTAAGAATCTAAACATCTAATATGCTACAGTTTTACACTGAAATTTCCTGGTATTTTATCCTCAGCCACCAACTCTCTTCATTTTTCACCTTGCTCTTTACTTCAACATGTATTTGCTGATTAATCCAAACATGTAACTTGAGCTCCCCAACTTCTATCCTGATTTCCAAAGCTCTATATCCAAAGAACTATCCCAACTGGACGCCCCATCTAATTTCACACCCAACCTATCCCAAAATGAATCTTCCTGTTCCCCAGTATTAGTCCCTCTCTAGATTAATGGCAATAACAATTCAGTCAGTCACTCTAGGAGAAACCTATCTGGTAGTAACAATTTTTTCCTATCCCTCATCAACTGCTCACAAAGCCTATCAATTTCAAGTTATGAATGACTCAGAACTGTCCTGTCCTTTGCAATACCAGGGCTATAGTTCAGGACTTCATTATGTTTAACATGAATGATTTCAAAAGCCTCCTTGCTAGTATCCCTCCTCAAACTATAGCCTGTCTAAACACTTCCTCCCTGAAGACAGAATGATGCTTCCAAATCACAAACTGTACCACCGCTTTACTTAAAAAGAAAAAAAAACTTAAATGGTTTATCAGTATATAGAATACAAACTCACAAACTCTTCAATAACATATATTGCTCATACTGAACATGCCATTTTCCTTCACACCTTTTTTTTTTTTTGTACTAGGGATCAAA
This sequence comes from Heterocephalus glaber, assembly GCF_053883595.1. Classification (NCBI taxonomy): domain Eukaryota; kingdom Metazoa; phylum Chordata; class Mammalia; order Rodentia; family Bathyergidae; genus Heterocephalus; species Heterocephalus glaber. The sequence continues at coordinate 218,518 of NW_028258471.1, read as the reverse complement.
CTCGGGACCTTGCGCTTACAAGGCAGGCGGCAGAACCACTGAGCTAAATCCCCAACCCCTTCATACCTGCTTTTTTTTTTTTTTTTTTTTTGGTACCGGGGATCGAACTCGGGTCCTTGCGTTTGCAAGGCCCTTCATACCTGTTTTTTACGTGCTTTCCTCCGAAATGCCTATTAATCCTTGCCACAGAACCCCCACCTAACCTTTAAAAGTCTTTCTCTGCTGTATACCTCCAATAATCGATTTCAAACAATGCAACAATGGACCATCTAGTTCTCCCATGTGCATAAGAACCATATCTTTGTATGCTCAATTACACATTATCACAGTACCTTCATTATAAACCACCATCCATTCATTCATCCATCATACATTTACTGATTTATATTAAATAAATCATGGCCTTCATTATACATAAGGGAAGAGCAGATTTTCTACTTTCCTTGATTTTATTATATTTCATAACTGCTAAACGAAATCTGTATACCTGAGGAATTTAGACAGTAATATAAAAGAACAGGGGCTTATTCTGAAGTCTGAAGTTCCAAATACAGAAAAAGACCCTCAAAATTAATCCTTTACATACTTATATCACTTGTTATTCTTAAAAACATGAATATGTGGGCTGGGGATTTAGCTCAGTGGTTCCACCGCCTGCCTCGCAAGCTGAGGACTCAGGTTCGGTCCCAGGTACCAAAAAAAAAAAAAACAAAACACAAAACCCATGAATATTTTTCATGCAAATAACAAGCACAAATAATTCCCCCCCACAGTACTCCTTCCCCACATCGGTCTCTGAAATGCATGTGCATTTACAGACATATTCAATACTCATTAAAAACATACTCAGATATGCATATACAAAACTACAACTGTAATAACTAACACAACCAAACCCCGCACAGAAACAGACTTTTGGAATTCAAGCAGTGGGGCCATATTTTAAGTAACATCAAGTTTCACAAAACATAATTTTAGACAAGAATCTGGTTAAGTCCACTGAGTTCAGTATGAGACCCCCCCTTCTCCTTGCAGGATATCTAACATAGGCAAAATCTATTCATTCTATAGAGACCTAGAGCATACAGCATCAAACCTTCCACCAAACCTTCATAATCTTTAACCTACTTCTAATTCGACTTCTAGACATTTATACGCACAAGGAAATAATTATATATGTACACAGATTCATATACAAATGTGCCTGTCCCTGGACTACAGAAAAATGTAAAAGCCGGCAAAAGTCCTATGTTAAATAATGATACCTATATATAGGGTGCTACTATTTGACAATCATGATTTAAAAGAGTAGGGCTATGGAAAATGTTTCCATTATTCTGATAGCCCGTAAGACGCTTCACCATTCCTATCCAAGGAATACCGGGGAAAATGGGATCCAGACCCGAGCCGCACACCACCCGGGGGATCGGGGCTTCATTCTCCTCCCTTCTGCGGAGGCGCAGGCCGCCGGAGGCAGAGAACGAATCAGGACAGAATTGCAAAGACCCGAAGAGGGGGTGGAGTGGGGCGGGAGTACTCTACCTCTTCCCAGGTGGCTAAAGGCACTCCAGGCGTCAGGGCAGCGGAGACCGGGCCGTGCGGGTCGGTCGGCGAGCGCGCGGGCTGAGGCGGGGCGGGGGCGGGGGCGGCTGCTGCGACGCGGGGTCCGCGGGTGGGGGCGGGCGGGGTCCGCGGGTGAGGGCGGGCGGGCTCCCTCCCAAGATGGAGGCGCCGCGCACCTGGCCTGTGCAGGCCCGAGTTGGACGGGGGACGCGGTGGACTCGGCCCAGGCCTCTCACCTGGGACGGAGCGCACGAGCCGCTGCAGCTGGCCGGAGGCGAGGCCGCGCGAAGAAATGGAGGCGCCGCCGGCCTAGCCGCGCCTCTTGGTCCAGATGGGCCGCAACCCAGCGCTCGCTCGGTGACGCTTGAGATGCTTGAGATGCACGGGACGCACGGGACGCAGGCGCCGCAGCACCGCCCCGCGCGCCCCCGCCGGCCCCGCCCAACGCGCCGCTGGCTGCCCGCAAGTGCGCGACCCTTCTCAGGGCGCCCGCGGGGGATTAGAGGGTGACTTTGGTTTAGGCGCAAAAATAGACGCGGCTCAGCTGCGGGCGCCTGCGCCGAGCCCTGGCGTCCCCTCAGCGTCCACCCTGCGGATGGAGCCCGGAGCGCCCCAGTGGGCGTGGCCTTCTGGGATCCCGGGACTGGATGCAGAGGCGCAGGCCGCCGGCGTCAGAGAACGAATCGGGACAGAATTGCAAAGGCCCGAAGAGGGGGTGGGGCGGGAGTACTCTACCTGTTCCCAGGTGGCTAAAGGCACGCGAGGCGTCAGGACAGCGGAGACCCGGCCCTGCGGGTCGGCGAGCGAGCGGGCTGCGGCGGGGCGGGGGTGGCAGCTGCGATGCGGGGTCCGCGGGCGGGCTCCCTCCCAAGATGGAGGTGCCGCGCACCTGGCCTGCGCAGGCCCGAGTTGGACGGGGGACGCGCCGGACTCGGCCCAGGCCTCTGACCTGAGACGCAACGCACGAGCCGCTGCAGCCGGCGGGAGGCGGGACCGGCGGCTGCTCGCGGGCGACCCCGCCGGCCTAGCCGCGCCTCTTGGTCCAAGTGGGCCACAACCAAGCGCTCGCTCCAGGCGCCTCTGCCAGCCCCATACACAGAGCACTGGTTCTTGTTTCCATATTAAAAATCCAGAGTCCTGGGTATCCTTCCTCTAACAATACCAATCCAGGAGATCAAGAATACAACCAAAGACTACATTTTAAAAAAGCTTTATATTCTTTTTTAATTGACACATAAGTCTATGTTTGTGGGATATGATGTGAGACTCTGATACAAGTATACATTGTATAACGAATCAGGATAATTAGCATATCGAGCATCTCAAACACCATTTCTTTTTGTTGAGGATATACAAAATCTAGCTATTTTGAAACAATACATTATCATTATCCACATTACCCTATTGTGCAGTAGCACATCCAAACTTACTCTTCCTAACTGTAACCAACCTCTCCTTATTTCCCCTCCTTCCCTCTTCAACCTCTGGTAAAGCAGAATATTCTGTTTTCTCCACTGTGAGACCAACTTTTTTAGATTTAGATATCGTCTTGGTTACTTTCTTGTCACTAAGACACAATACTTGACACCCACAACTTAAAGGAGGAAAGGTTTATTTTAACTCACAGTTTGTAGAGGTTTCAGCTCATAGTTAGCTGTCTCCAAGGCAGAAAGAAGGGCACGGTGCGGGTGTGGGGCGCAGAGGAGAGACTGCACTTATACCCTGGCAGGCAGGAAGTACCTAGAGACAGATCCACCCAGGCCACGCCCCCGTGACCTAACTCCTCCCAACAGGCATTTAGCTATAAACTCATCAGAGTGCTCCACCTATGAGCTCATGAGGCTTGTGAGCGGGGGGACAATCTGGATATAAACCATAACACATATGAGCCAGATCATATCATATTTGTCGTTATGCATTTGCTTATTTCACTTGAATCTGATCTTCAAATAAGCGCCATGGGTGCTATCTTTATCAAAACTCTTTATAACTGATAAGAAACTAGGACAAAAAAAGTCATATATCTATGGCAAAGTAAAGAAATTTCAACTTACAATTTTTCCTTTGGTATTAGTCAAGTTTTCTGTTGCTGGAAACAATAAACAACAGGCACAGCTTAAAGAAAGACAGGTTTAATTTGGCTCACACTTTAAGGAAATTCAGTCAATGGTCAGGTGGTTTCAAAGAAAACGCATCATGGCAGAAAAGCTGCTTAGTTCATTGTGGTTGGGAAGCAGAGCAGGGGAACAGTGCCAGAGAGGAAGGGTTAAGGGACCAGACTTAAACCCCAAGGCCTCCATGACCCACCCAAACACACACAGAAATGTGCTCTAATCCCCCAGGTGGATCTCAAAGCCAATCAAGTTGAAACTCCACTATGTCAGGTCCCAGCCCTTCACTTCATACCTAAACACATCTCCTTAAATCATACTCAGTGCTCCTAGTTCTCTTTCCTTGTGTCTTTTTTATCAGAGTAAAACTGGCTTCATAGAATGATTTAGAAAGTATTCCCTGTTCTACTTTTTGGCAGAGTTTGAGAAGGACTAGCGTCGATTCTTCTTTAAAAGTACAACAGAATTCACCAGTAAAGCCATCTGTGCTGGGATGTTTTTTGCAAGAAAAGTAGTTTTTGACTATTAATATTTCTTTTTACTTGTGATTGATCTATTCAGATTTTATTTTTCTTAATTCAGTTTTCTTAGTTTCTATGTTTTTAGGAATTTTTCTATTTCATCTATGTTATCAAATTTCTTGGTATACAACTGTGTGTAGTACTGTATTCCCTTATAATCCTTTTCATTTCTGTAAGACCAATAGTAATGTCTCCTCTTTTATTCCTGATTTTAGTAATTTGAGTCTCCTCTTTTTTGTCTTGGTCAGTATATCTAAAGGCTCATCATATTTGTTGATCTTTTCCAAAAAGCCACTGTTTAATTTTGTTGATCTTCTGTATTGTTTTTCTACTATCAAATCTGTTATTTATTTCCTTCTTCATGCTCTGCATTTATCTTGCTTTCTTTTCCTACTTTCTTAAAGTGGATGGTTAGGTTGACTTGAGAATTTTCTTTTGTGATGGAGGTATTTATAGGTATATATTTTCCATTGTGCAGTATGTTTGCTCTATCCCATAAGGAATATTGCTTTCATTTACTTCAAATCATTTTTTTTAAATCTGTTGAAATTTCTTTTCTGATCCCTTTTTTATTTAGGAATTAATTTGCATATAATTTGCATTCTTCAATTTGCATATATTTGTGAGTTTTGCAAATTTCAGATGTTATTAATTTCTAATTTCATTCTATGTACATCAGAGAACATACTTTGTATGATTTTAATATTTTACAATTTATTGAGATGTAGGCTGGGGATTTAGGAGTTCCAGTGCCTGCCTCAAAAGCACAAGGTCCCGAGTTGGATCCCGGGTACCAAAAAAAAAAAAATTATTGAGATGTGTTTTAATGCCTAAAATACAGTCTGTCATGGGACTGCACTCAGGATCCCCCTGGCACCAAGGGTACTAGCCCATTTTACAGGTATGGACCCAACTTTTTTTGAACAGGTAATTTAAACATTCTTTAGATTCTCTCAACCTGTTTCTTTCTCTTCAGATCAAGTTCCTGCTCTTTACTTTCTCAGTTAAGCCAATTTATGGACTTTCAGTATTCCTGAGGAATTTGGAGTATGATGGGTCTTGGAAGGGAAGGCATCTAAATAGATCACCTTGGGTCATTTTGTCTAGTCCCAGGAGCTGCAATCTTCCTAAAAGTACAATTCTTGGCTGTACTTTCCTTCTCTCCTTTCTACCATCTTTAGTTTATTCCATCCTACCTCATTCATATCATGGAATATTCCATGTGTACTTGAGAATATGTATTTTCTGTTTTGGATGGAGTTAGGTTTAGTTGATAGTGTTTTTCAAGTTTTCTACTTCCAGGCTGATTCTAGTTGTTTTATTCATTATTGAATGTGAAGTATTTAAATCCAACTATTGTTTTTGACCTATTTTGTCATTCAATTTGGTCAGATTTTGCTTTCTGTACTTCTTTTTCTTCTTTGATAGGGTTGTTCTATGTGGTTCAGGCTGGCAACTGACTTTATAGCCCAGGCTGCCCTCAGACTTCTGTTAATGCTCCTATTTCAGCCTTGCAAGTGCTGGGATTATAAGAATGCACCACCACAGATGGCTTGTGGATTTAATTTTAATGACCCTTTTGTCATTAAGAAGTATGTTCATTGTGGGCCAGGTTTTTAGCTCAGTGGTTCCGCCTCCTGCCTCACAAGCACAAGGTCACAAGTTGGATCCCTGGTACGAAAAAAACCCAAAAAGATTAAAGTCTACTTTGATATTTTAGCCATTCTAGTTGTCTTTTGCTATTTTCATGGTATCTTTTCCCATTCTTTTATTTTCAATGTATTAATTTCTTTATGAACATCACCCTGATATGCTTATTGGACATCAGATTATCCTCTTATGTGAAGTGCCTGTTCAAGTCTTTGCTCTTTGCTTTTTCTTTTGGTGCTACTTGGGATTGAACACAGGGCCTCATGGATGCTAATCAAACACTCTACCACTGAGCTACAACCCTAGACCTTTGCTCATTTTTTACTTAAAGTTTTTTTTTCTTTTTTGGTACTGGGGATCACATTCAGGACCTTGAGCTTGTGAGGCAGGCACGGTGCCATGAGTTAAATCCCCAGCCCCTGTCTTTTTCTTCTGATCTGTAGAAGTTCTTTATATGTCCTGGATACAAGTCCATTTCCAAATTTATTGTTTAATGATTTTTAAAAAGTATAGTCTACATGTAAATATACACCTTGTACAAATGCATGCACTTATATATAATTGACAGTCAATAAATACAAACATAAACCCAAATGGCTAATAAACATGCATATATTCTTAATCTCTTTGTAGTTAGGACATTATACACTAAAACCACAGTAAAAATATATTTATCAGCATTTCAAAAGTGTAATTTTGTCTAATAGGGGAAAGATGTGAGCAATGGAAATGTTAAAAGCCTGCTGATTTTGATATAGGGCATATGATATATGAACCTCCAAATAACATAAGGGAGATAGTATAACTCCCAACCTGCTAGATGCTTGACATACCAAGTTCTTGTTCTTTAAAACTGAAGAATGAATTCTAGGAACAATGGAGGTTAAAAGTAGGAAGAACTTATTGAGAGAAAGAAAGCTTCTGTCTAAGAGAGACAGAAGGGGGAGGGCTTGGAAAGTGGGTTGCCCATGAGTCCGACTTCCCAAGGGAGTTTTACAGAGCAAAACCATGAGGTGAGGTGGGTACAAAACTACAGTCAACTAATAAGATTACAAGTATGGTTGCTTAGGTATTATTGATCCAATGGAAAATCACAAGGTGGCTATGAGGTGGGACAAAACTATGGTCAACCAGTAAGATTATAATATAGTTGCTTAGTTAATATTGATTAAACAGAGATCAAGTCAAGTGTACATGGAATGAACAAGGACTTTTCCAGGAAGCAGTGGGCTAGTGAGACTTGGGTTTCCCACCCAAGGTGACTGATGCCTATTTAGAATATCAATCACTGTTGTTCATCCCTAGGGGGAGTATGTAGGTGTAGTCAGTTTTCTTTGTCTTGAAGATTGGCCTTCAAGGAATGGGCCTTCAGCCACAGTTGTGACATGTTCTTATCTTCTGCACTGACTTTGAAGGCCCAGCTCTGTCTGACTGCCCATAATATTTCTAACTAACTTAGCTGTCTACAATAATTTGAGGATACATTAGTACAACTAATGTTTGAAGAACAAGTAGGCATATACTAGACAACCATTGCCATAATAATGCAGTGTAATGCCAGGCATGGTGGCACACGTGTGGTGGCGCATGCCTGTAATCCCAGCACTAGGGAGGCTGAGGCAGGAGGGTTGCTGCAAGTTCAAAGCCAGCCTGGGCTACATAGTGAATTGAAGGCCAGCCTGAACTACATAGGGAGACTGTCTCAGAAACCAAAAATAAAATAAGATAAAATAAACATTGCTACAATATTGGTAGAAGGAGGAGGACTTAAAAAACCAGCCAAATGACCAAATGAGATTGTGAGAATCCCTGTGAAGTCTTTGATCTTTCTTTGGTAAGAGAGTTCAAAGGAAATTCCCTTGGGGTGCAAGTCAAGGACACAGATCAGTAAATCTTTAACCCTGGCTGCCTGCTGGTATCACCTGAAGAAGTTTTAAAATAAGGACTTATTTAGGTTAAGGGAGACAGAAAAGTCTCTCTCAGCTTCTCTCTCAGCTTCTCTCTCAGCTTCTCTCTCTCTCTCTCTCTCTCTCTCTCTCTCTCTCTCTCTCTCTCTCAGGATAGGGTTGGCTTGGTGCCTAGGCTGGCCCCAACTCCTGGACTCAAAGGATCATCTTGTCTTAGCCTCCCAAGTTGCTAGGACAACAGATGGCACAACTGCACCTAGCAATTACCGCTTTAAAAAGCTTTCTATCTCAGAATAAGATACATTTTTTATTAGTACATGTTTGCAGTACATAACGATCACATTCATCATGGGTCCTGTGCTTTTGAATGACTTTCATTGAGAATCTATGTGTGACAGTCTTGTGTGAGTCTTTGTTTTCTTTTTTCCTTTTTTGTTTGACTAAGAAATGGTTCTTAGGGGCTGGGGATTTAGCTCAGTGGTTTTGCCGCCTGCTGTGCAAGCGCGAGGACCCGAGTTGAATCCCCGGTACCAAAAAAAAACCAAAAAAAAAAAAAAAAAAAGGTGGAGAAATGGTTCTTACCTTCAAAGTTGTTACAATCCATTTGAGAGATATAAGTAACAAGGAACACAATAGGACAAGAAGCAATGTCCTTGAAGAAACGAAATGGTTTCGGAAGCTGAGGATTGGAACTCAGCCTTGAAGGACCAGCAGTATCTTAGCAGGGGGGAGAAGTTGGGGTGCTGGGTGGACTCTTGAAGGAGAAGTTCAGGTCTGGCTGAGTCAAGTATGCTGCACTCCAGTCTCTTGAGCATGCTCAGAGACAAACACAGAGTTGAGCAAGCTCACTCCAGTGTGTAGAAACTAGATCAAGTCGACCATACCTCCTCACTCCTTGGGTCGTGACTCCTTAGCCTCACCCAGACAATCACCCTATATGGTTTAGAATAAATTCAATTAATAAGAGGATGTCATATGTTCTCCATTGTGTATGATTGTATTCCTTTCTGTATCCAATCAAATTATGCCAAGTCTAAATTTGTCATAACCCCGCCTATGTAACCGCCCTTTTAATCTGCTATATAAGCTTGTGTAGTTCCTCAATAAAGTGGAAGCATTCCTGAAACCTCCCTGGAGTCGGCTGGTGACCCTGCGCCTTACCCTCCCGGTCCAGGCTCCTGAACCTAGGTCTGCGAGCGGGCTTGCGGACAACAGACTCCAGGTTTGGGGAACAGCAGGACCAAGGCCTCTGCGGTGAAAGCACACACCACTCGTGTCTCATTCTCTCCTGGATCTACTCCAAGGCCCTCTGGCCTTATCTGCAGCCTGTCCCCACCACCACCCTCCTGCAGCCTAGCTGCTTCCACCCCTGCCTCTGCTGCCACAACTCCTGGAAACATCAGATATTTCCTTAAGATTATAGACTCTGTTAGCCTGAGTTTGCCTGACAGTCTAAAGATTTTATGCTTTTGAGGTTTTATGTATGCTCATAGCAAATTCAAACACTATCAAAGGCTATAAGATAGCAACTGAAAGTCCTTCTCCAACCCAGCCCTCAGAGGAAACTGCTGTTGATAGTTGGGAATGTGTCCACACCGTTCCTCCATCTCTCTGTCTCTGTCGCTGTTTCTCTATGATTGTTTTGCTTTGTGGCCGTATATAGGTATGTTATATGCAGATGTACATATATAATACACACATATGGGTATCACATTCTTTGTATATACATGTACACCAATGTACCCATATGTATATTCAACTATAATATATATATATTCAATCCTTAGGAGTAAATTAAGCAATTATTTGTGTATATATTTTTATACATACTCGAAAAATCTACCTGGTGTGACTACATATAAGGGATCTATCTCCACATGTGCACATATGCCTACGTGAGGCTACGTCCCTGCTTTCCAGTGTGGTGTTTTTATTCAGAAGGTGCACACCCCCTCGCCTAGCGCCTTTTGCTGCATCCCAGACCAGGTGAGGTGCAAGCTCTGCACCCGCCATCCAAGCCCTTTGTGTGCAGGCCTCTGCCTACCTCCGCCTCTAGCCTCCTCTCCAGCTACTCTGGCCCCTTTTCAGAGAGCTCTACAGCAGGAAACCAAAAGGAAAAGTGCTCCTCCTAAGCATATTCTTCCAAATGGTGTCCTTTCAGCATAGTTTTTCAAAATTATGATCTCAACTTTATTACTCACAGTGATAAGGAAAAGACCTCGGGGAAGTGGTGCAGAAGCAAGATTGTGACCACCCAGAAGAGTCAAGGGCTAGCACCCGGTTTGTGTGTCCCTTCCCCACCGCCCAGAGACAGACTCCATAGTGTCAGGCTGACTCCATAGTGTCAGGACTTGGCCTTGACACTGCTGCAGTCACACCCAGAGCTTTATACACTGCCCATCTGTCCTCGCACAAGCCCAGCTGTTTCACATCACTGTGCTTTTAAATATTTCATTACTTGGCTCAAAAACTCTCACCTGCCACAGTCTGCTGGGTGAACTCCAACTGTCTTTCAAAACTTGCTCACGCAAGGCTCTTTTTTCTATATGGAGGTCACACAGAGATGTCTACAACCAGCAATTTAGAAAGAGGGCTGCCACAGAATAAAACAAGCCAGCTGCATTCACCATGGTTGAGTGGGATTAACCTTCTGAAGGAGAAAAACCAACCAATTGTGTATAAATATGTGACTGAGGAATATGGACAGTCTCAAAATGAAAATGTTAGGCAATCTCAGTAACAAATATGGGAATAACTAATTTTATAAATAAATACAATCAATTGTGCATGCCTTATTGACAGTGAGATCATATATAATTTTTTTGGTAAGACCAGGGGCCACAGGCAATGAGTGGGGTGAGTAGAGACACACGCTGGCAGGTACACATCATTAATTTCCATCACGGTAGATTATTCTAGCATTTGAGTTGATTACAACTTGTCTCCTTGTCTTAGTCACTTTTGTCTTGGCTGGGACAAATGCCCACAACTGAAAGATGTTTATTTGGACCCACATTACAGTCCATGGTCAGCTGGCTCCCAGGCAGAATGGCATGGTGGAAGGGCCCAGGCAGAGGACAGCTGTTCACATCTTGGTGACCTGAAGCAGACAGAAAGGGAGGAGTCAGGAAGGGAGACGCACCCTTCCAGGTCATATCCCCAGTGACCTGTCTCTTCCAATTAGACCACACTGCCCAATAGAAGTCAGCTCTATTGCCCCCGTGATTCAATCACCTTTCTAAAGTTCTGCCCGTGACAGCATGAAGCCTTGAGAAATATTCTTGACCTAAACCCTCACACTTCTAGAGGCACAAATTAAGATGGGTTCAATAGGTAGTCATCATAAACAGTGTTCAACAGCCTTTCTCATCCATGTGTCCTTGTGCTCATGGGCTCATATTTTCTAGACATATGTTGAGCAGTGAATCTAGAATGTCCCCCAAAGGCTCATGTGTTGAAAGATTTATCCCCAGCTGGGAGCACTATTAGGAACTGGTGGAAAGCTTAGGAGGTGCGTCTAGTTGGAAGAAGGGGTGTGTGTGCCATGAAAGGGAATATTCTGAGCCTGTACCCTTCCTCCCTCTCTCTCTACTCCCTGACTGCTCTGAGGTGAGCAGCTCTGCTCTACCACATGCTTCCAGCTATGATGTTCATTCAGCCTCACTAAAGGCCCAAAGTAACCAAGGCAAGTGACCGTGGACTGTAACCACTAAAACCATAAGCCAATGTAAATCTTTCCTCCTTTCAAGTTGTTTATCTTGGATATTTTGCCACTGAGATGGAGTTACTAAATCATAAGAGTCACCTTTACTAAATAAGGCAAATTGTTCTTCAAAGTGTGGCAATTAATGCTGCCACCACCATGTAATAATGTTGCAGTTGTTCTTCATTCTTACTAACATTTGATATTGTCATGCTTACATATTTGATAGTCAGATGCAATGGGAATGTTATCTCATTATTGTTCTGCTTTGCATTTCTCTAATAGTAGTGAGATTTCACATCTTTTTTATGTTTACTGGACACTTGAGTTTCCTCTTCCTTTCATATCCCTTGCTCATTAGCTCATTTTTCTCCTTTTTTTCTAGTCTATGTATTGTTTGGCAGGGCCTCTGTGTGTGTGTGTGTGTGTGTGTGTGTGTGTGTGTGTGTGTGTTATTCTCCTGGTCCATAGCTTATATTTTTAACTTAAAAATTTATGTTCTTCAGTTTCCTCATCTCTAAAATGAAGGTAATATTATCAAACAAGTTAGTATACGTAATGTACTTAAAATATTGCCTAGGGCTAGGGGTGTATCTCACTGAACAGTGCTTGCCTAGCATGTGTAAGGCCCAGGATTTGATCCCCAGTGCTGGCACAAAAAACGAAAACCAGTACCTAGCAGGTAGGAAGCACTACTCATTTTACTCATTTTCTTTTATTTTTATCTAGTTTCCTTTTTATGGCTGTTTGTTTTTTCAAATGCTAATGTTTTACATGTATTCCAGAATTATTCTTCTTTTGCTTTCATAAAGCTTACCAGACCCTAACAAATGAATTTTTTACCAAAGACTATGTATGTTCAGTGAACTGAGTTGAATTGCTGTTCTGTGAAATAAAACCCTACCAAGCACAATAGCTAAGTATTATAGTTATCTTGCAGCATAACTCTTAGGGATTAAAATCACTTCCAGGCCCCTCTGTGCTTGATTATTCCCTTCTGCTCTACTGAAGACATTGTCATACTTGTTGGGAAATTTTCCTGACTGTAAAAGGAGCAGCAGTCACTATTCAGGGAAAATTCTGGCAAATACAGAGCGGCCCTGTCCAAACCCAGGGAGATCAAGATGGGCTCTAAGCCACAGAACTTCATGAGACAGCTGAGATAGCTAAGCCAGATGCTGGGAAAGGTCCAGAGCTGCTTCCTGGGGAAAAGTCCTGCATTCTAGATAACCCTGGGACTCCCTTCCACATGGAGTCCAGCAGTCTCCTGTCCAGCCAAGAACGTCAATTAAGCATGTCAGCTTTCAAGAGTAGCTTTTACCTTATCACTTTCTTGGGAATTACAGAGAATGATTTCACCTTAAACCCTTCCTGAGAGATACATGTAGCATTTATTTATATCAGAATACCAGCCTAATGGGAATGTGGCTCAGTGGTGCTATGCTTGCCTAGCAAGTGCAAGGTCCTGAGTTCAATCTCTGGTTTGGCAAAAAAAAGAAAAAAAGAAAAAAAGAAATCCAGCCCAGGAAAATGATACTTGGGGAAGATTACCTACAATGTTTCAAAAAACGTTTGATCATGAAATACTCCAAGATGTTTACTCAGAAGTTACTCTACTAGAAATAGGAGGGGGACAATGGGAACTCCAGTTTCTGGGGTTTTTTGGTACCGGGGATCAAACTTGGGTCCTAGAGCTTATGAGGCAGGTGGCGGAACCACTGAGCTAAATCCCCAGTCCGTACAGTTTCTGGTTTTGAAACAAAAGATTTTTATAATTGAATACATTTATCCTGAGTGTTGACATCATACACACAGAAACTTCATGACTACATAAAAGTGCATGTGTTTTACTATTTTCAAACTGACTCAATAGGTCCCTTTACACTTTTTATGAAAAAACATTTTGTAACAAAATAATAAGAATAACAACAGTTAAAACTCAGTGTATCATAATTTTAAAAGTAGTTACTCAGAGTTCCCTTTCTTGTAGGATGGCTATGCTAACCTCTTTCCACAAGTGAGAGGCATGTGATACAATATATGTATTTTTTTTGGTATTTTATTAATTTTTATTTAGGAAGTAGAACTTTTCCTTTATTCCAACATTTTCTTCAGAGATAGACTGTTCTTATTTCAATGAGTTCTTCTACTCAAGCTAGAACACTTTCAATCAAATCAAATGTGAAAAGAGCTGAATGTAAGACCTTAAGCTGCATTTCAGGAGGCATATTAGCGATCTCTTCTCTACCTAGTGTTACAGAACAAAGGTCCTTAGACTTTTGAACTACTTGGTTATTTTCTTGGCTATTTTTAATTTCTGCTTCATAGTGTGCTTTTGACATATTAAACCTATATGAAGTGGCTTTAAGAAATTATTCTGTCTTTCCAAGTTCTGTCCACAATCCAGTTTGATTGTCATTTTCATTATCTTTGATAGCCAAATACCTCAATAAATTTAGCAATTTCTTTCTTTTTCTTTCTTTCTTTTTTATGGTACTGGGGATTGAACTCCAGTCCTTGAGCTTGCACAGCAGGCGGTGAAACCACTGAGCTAAATCCCCAGCTCCTACCTCAATAAATTTAATGCAGCCATAATCCTATCTGAGTTTTGTAGTAAATCTGTTTCAACACCCTCTGGGAGAAACAGTACCAAATCTAAAAGAGAAATCAGCTGTGGTCCTGTAAACCATTTGTTAGGTGTTTTCTTAAATGACATATCAATTTGATTTTTGATATTTTGAATAATAAAGGCCTCCACACCTGAGTGATTACTTGTATTCAATAAGCACCTAAATAATGTATATTTGCCTTGTGACTCCAACTTGCTAATATACAACTGAAGCATGGCTAAACCTTTTTTTCCTCAATGTCTTAATGGGGCAAAGTGTCATTACTTTGACTAAGTAAGCTCTGAGGTACAGTAAGGAAACTCTTGATTTCTAAGTACTGGTAAAGCAGACTGTTATCTTCTATTCTCAATAACCATTCTTCAGTAGTTCCAATCCTTTGGACAAAACAGACTCCCCTGTTCTTTGCAAGAAGACTTCAGTATGCCCCATATTTAACTGCAAAATGTATGAAGGGCTTAAAACCACTGGCAGCTGATCAATTTTGATGCCCTGAACAAATACTAGATACGCCAGAGAGGCCATAGAGTCTGCTAATTGTTTGTCTTCTTCTTCCTCAAATTCATGGTAATTCCATATCCTCTTTTTCCTTCCATGATTAAAAATAATTTTTGGAACAGGGTATCTAATTGCTGATAAAAAACCTATTATTTCAGATGCAAAGCACCTCAAGAGATTATTTCCTGCTTCTTCAGATTGTTCAAGGAATTGTGCTGTCAGCAAAGGGTATTTCAAGCTTTTAAAACAAAATTTCAGTAATTCATCCTTTAATTTTTTTGTTTTCATTTTCCTTGTTTTCTTTATCATCAATGACTTCTTCCACAAAAGGTTTACTGAACTCTATTAAGGCCTTGCAACACTGACAAAGGCCATAGTCATCTGTTTGTATTTGTTCTTTTGAGTAAGGAACAGGAAGAAGAGACAGTTGACTTCAAAGGGTAGATAATGCTAATCCAACTGAATATGCCTTGTTAGGAAGTTTCTGAATCAGTTTGTAATGGCTGAAGTAAAAGAAGAATAATTTGGGATATCTGTTTTCCAGGGGGCTCTTCAATCAGTTCGAGCAAACCCAACAATAATTCCTTTGGATTACCTAACTTTACCAGTAAATCAAGAACTAGAAAATATTTCTTTCTTTTATCATTTTCTTTATCACTCCTTAAAAGGCACCGAACAACAGGACCAACAAAGTTCCAGCCCATAGTTTTGATGACGACCTTACTCTTCATTTTGAATAATTTCTAATAGCGGATCTATGTGCCCTTCTTCTATGCATTTTGGCCTGCTAACTGAAATAGGCCAAACTCTTCTTCCTTAAAGTCATGCTCTTCTAAGATTTGACATTTCTTTACTATGGACTGGAGTTCTTCCACAGCCATTCCTAATTATTTTTCCAAGTTTTGATTCTGAAATACCTAGCGCGCTGGAGAGCTGCATCCAAGGGAAGCCATTTCTCCCGGTTTCCTGCTCCTAGGCGATCAGGCCATTTCCCTGCAGGAGGCCTAGTCGACCCTCAGCGCCGCTCTCTCCACTGCTCACCGCCAACCGCGAGCCCAGAGAGCCCGGCACTTCTGGCGTCTACTTACCCACCAGACCTCGCGGCCCTCTCCAATACATGTATCTTAAGCATGTACCTTATTGCTCTGGTCAGAAAGCTCAACTCTCAATTTAAATTTCAGTCATAGCGTTCTTCTTCCTCTTCCTCCTTTTCTTCTCTTTCTTCTCCTCCTCCTTCTTCTCTTTCCTCTTTCTGTACTGAGAACTTACCCCACTATCTCACACACACTAGACATTCTACCACTAGGCTATATCCCTGGCCTTTTTATTTTTAGTTTGAGCAAGGCCTTGCTAAGTGGCCCAGGCTGGCCTCAAACTTGTAATCCTTCTTTCTCAGCTTCCCAAGTAGATGGAATTACACGTGCGCACCCTCACATCTGACTCAATAATAGCTTTTATGTTAATGTTTATCATTAGCACATATGCATTCTATTTTCCCCATGGTCCTGTTTTCTAGTTCTATTTTCCTAACTTAATTCTTATGTCTCAAATATCTGTCTCCATCCCTGATCACCCTTCAGACATTCAAGACCACTTACCAGTTGCCTTCTCTACATCTCCATTTGGGTGCCCACAAGAAGCTCAAACTCAAAATGTCTAAAACTACATTTAATTCCTCATCTTAAAAAACAAACAAACAAAAATACCCCAGTATTGCTCTCACCCTCCTTTTCCCAACTCCAAAGAATTTTAACACCCTCCATCAAATAGCTCAAATCAGAAATCTTAGTCACATTTGAGTCTTCTCTTTTTCTTGCTATCCATACTTATTAGAATGTGCTAGGTTATGCTGCAGTAACAAACAGACCCATCTCAGTGATTTATTGCAATAGAAGTTTATTTCTCACTGACTATGGAGTTAGAGCTGGGGCTTCTGTTTCACTTTTCCTTTTTTTACTCTAGGACTCAAAAGGACAGAGCAGCCACAGTCTGCAGTACTCTTGGGCCCCAAGAGAGGGGCCAGAGCTCAGAAGCAATGTGATGCTCAGCAGGGGTGAGACATGTATCATTTCTCCTAGCCCTGTTAACTTTGCCCCACCCCAACCACAGGAGGCCAGGAAATACCATGTCACCATGTACCCAGAAGGAAAGTTAATAGGTGGTACTAGGGTCTACTCTACTGTGTGAGGACAGACTCCACTGAAGCAGTCCCTGAAAAGAGGATTCATAGGAAATGATTTATTGGGAAGCATCACCAGGTAAAAATGATAAGGGAGTGAGGGCGAGTGACAGGGAAGAGAAAGAAGCCAAACGAGTACTGAATATCAAACATAGGTCCACAGGAGGTAAGCTAGGCTCAGTTCCATGGAGGAATTCTGAGCTAGGCAGACCTTGAGGCAGTGTGGATCCATGACAAGGAAGCTGGAGTATTCACACTTCTATCTCGAGAGTAATTTGCTAGGGCCCTCCCCAGAGCAATGTAAATCTTAAGTGTTTCTGTATCTCATTATAGATGTTGGCTCTTAGAACAGAAGACAGAGCATGAACATAGGGCCTAATCGTGGCCCATTGACATCAGCTGCTACACAATCACATGACCCAGTCCATTCCTCACCCTACTAGTTCTATCTCCCAAACATTTCCTAAGTTGCTCCATTTCTCTCTGGCCTCTATTCTCCTTCCTGTAGGTGCCTGCCTGTGAGTGCACTATTCTTGATCTTCAGCAACCAGTGCACTGATCTGTACTCTCGACATCACTAGTTTTCCCACAACAGGCAGGTGGTTCTTTTTGATTCAGAGGAGGCCTTTCTCTGGTGACACCACAAACTTGTCATGCGTGCTTTCTGTTCAAGACACAATTCTCACTTTGTCACGGAGAAAACTGAGGCTCAGAAAACCTACGTTAAGTAACTTGCCAATGGTCATTCAGTTAGTAACTGCCAGAACTGTAATAAGAATCTAGTAGTATGTGTTAACTCCAAAGCCTTTCCCATTATATTTCCGTGTTTCTGAATCATGATTCATCTGCCCACTCTGCTTTACTATCCAATTCTATAAACTTCAAACTCAATTTGTTGAAAGCCAAATGTGTCATCTTCCTTAGCTCTCTCACCAACTGTCCTGTGGCTGAGTTCACAATGTCAATAATGACCCTGCACTCTTTAATGTCACTCTTGACTCTTCCTTCTCAGTTCTCTCTGTATTACAGTGATTCCCACAGTTATTGGACTTCTGATGCCTAGGCGCCCATCACTGCAGGCAGGACTGGCTTTAAGGGCCCCAAGCTGTGGTATACAGAATATTTGACAAGTACCCGTTTGTGGGAGGTCCTGGAGCTATGCCCACAGACAGCTCATTAGTAGTGGGTAGTGTTCCAATGATAATCTGTGCCAAGGAATGAGATCACAATCCAGGGAATGAAGCCCAAGTTGTCCAGTCCATTTGCCAACCTGGAAGTTCTTAGACACCATTATAAGCCAAGGAAAAGAAGTCAGTAGAGAGGGTGATTGACTGATGATAAAAATGAAAGAAGCAATGGCGGCTTGAGCAGGGTCCTGGGGGACACATAAAAGGGACCACCATGTGTCTCTTTGGGAGAGAGCAGGCTCTGATGATGGGGGTACTGGGGACAACGAGGTATAAGTCTAGCATACAGCAGATGTTCAAAATAGTGTTAGAAGATCATAACAAGAATGCATCCTCTGTTACCCCAGAAACAACTATTTTTGATCTAATTTAGCTTGGTTTTTAAAAACTGGCATTTATCTTCATATTTCTTAGTAATATGCTTTCATTTCTCTATTTACTAATTTGAAACTATTAATTTCCTACTAGATAGGTGATGACTTAGTCTATGATTATCTCCCACTTTCTCTCATTCTTCCAGACAAATCAGTAGTCACTGTATCATTATGACTGCAAATAGGCTTAGTGACGATCTTATTTGTTACGTATTGTATTGTATTTCAGCTAAACTTTTTTCTGGAATTAATGATTTTTAAAATTCTATGTTCTATCTGCAATGTTTTCCCAAGTGGCTCACCTGCTCTATCAAATAATTTCAGTCAGTGGCTGGGATTGTAGCTCAGTGGTGCTGCTGCACCTGCCTCGCAAGCGCAAGGTCCTGAGTTCGATCTCTGGTACTGCCAAAAAAATTTCAGTCAGGGTTTTGTTCATTACTCAAGCATATTAGGTAATCTTTCATTTCCTCCTTTTTTTGTTGTTTTCCTTCTGGGAGGCTCCCTCCAAGCACTTCGCCCTACTGCAGCCTGGCCAGGTTGGTGAGCTTTCTGCATAGCTGCTGTCCCACAAATTCCCCTCTCTAGTCAGCTGTTTCTTCTCTTCAGGGACCCAGTGGTGTTTTCCCCCTGGTTTCCTGTCTGTGTGTACCAGAGCACAGCCCTGGGAAGCTGCAAGAAAGGAAAGTGTCTTAGTCTCTCTCATACTTACTTCATGGTTTGGCTGGGTCATTATACAGGAGTTACGTATTCCCTCCATCAGGGGGTGTTAAGAAGTCTCAAAGCACTCCGATTCTCTTCATTTTATATTCAACCTGTTTGGTCACTGCAAGGGTTTAAGGTTGCCTATTTATTCCTGAAGTTCTGAAATACCCATGATGCTAGGCATTCAGAGAGCCTTTTCAATCTGGAGATTCTGTGTCCTTCAGTTTTGGGACATTTTCTTACATTTTTTCCTTAGAATAGTTTCTGTCTTCCATTTTCTTTCTTTTCTCTTTCTTGGCTTGATTCTTTGTGTTCATGTAACTGGCTCTTTTCTTTCCTTTTTTAATCTGTCTTTTTCTCCCAGAGGTTAGAAGGTAACCTTAACTTGACTTCCCAACTCTTCTATTAAGATGTTTTATTTCAGTCAGATATGATGGCTAATGCTATAATCCCAGCACTTGGTAGGCTAAGTCAGGAGGATTGCTGTGAGTTCAAGGCCAGTCTAGAGTACAAAGTGTATGCAAGGTCAGCCTGAACTACATAGTGAGACGCTGTATCAAAAAGAAAAGAAAAGAAATACAGGGCCAGGGATTTAGCTCAGTGGCACCCTGCCTGCCTCACAAGTACAAGGTCCTGAGTTCAATCCCCGGTACCAGAAAAAAAATACAGACTATATTTGATTTCAGTTTTCAAATTTTTAAACTTCTAAGTATAGGTCTTTATTTATTTTTCATAGTACTCCAGTCATTTTTATAGAAGCAAAATTTTCTATTATTTCCAAGAATATTACTTACTAGTTTTTTTGTTGGTACTGGGGATCGAACTTGGGTCCTTGCGCTTGTACAGCAGGTGGTGAAACCACTGAGCTAAATCCCTGGCCTACTTACTAGTTTTTTTTAACTTACTATTTTGTTTTCTTCTATATCTGTTTGTTTCCACTGTAAGAAATGATCTCACTTGTCCAGACCCTCCCCCAAACAGAAATTGGGCTCCGAAGGCAGTGAAAGTGAGACTTTTTTTTTTTTTTTTTGGTACCAGGGATAGAACTCAGGACCTTGTGCTTTTGAGGCAGGCCCTGGAAACACTGAGCTAAATCCCCGGCCCTTAAAGTGAGTCTTTTAATCCAAACTCATGCAAGAGTGGTGGCCATACAGAGACAAGCACACTCCAGGTGAGAAGCTGTCTGCCTTTATTCCTAACTTGCAGGAGTCCCTGTCCCCATCTCCCATGGCCTGGGATCTGGGGTTCACAGTCTATCCCAAGCAATCTACTTCATCCCACACCTGTTGTTTCCTTTCCCCCTTTTCCTTTTTGTCCCCTCCTCCCTCTGAATTTCTCTTTGTAGTTATCTTTATCTTTTTGGCTTCTGGGATTTTGGAAGACTTGTTTGCAATTACCTCTCTACCCCAGGACCTTATTTCTAGAGTGAGTGTTTGTACAGCCCACAGCGTGTCCTTGTCCACTGGTTGGTTGAGCTAAGTCTAAGAGTAAGGGCTTATTAGAGCAGTTAATGAAATGTGGACCAATTAAAAATATTTTTACCTCCTACACCACCAAGTTTCCTTTTTCTGCTTGTTTTGTTCCATCTTTCTAGGTTGGAAGTTTTATCAAATGTTTTATTTGTTTCTAGTATGTAGCACGCAGAATTCAAACAGTTGCTATACTAGTCACATTCCCATTGCTGGAACAAAATATTGATACAATGTCTGAAACTTAAAGGAGAGGTTTGTTTGACTCAGTGTTTGAGTGGGTTCAGTTCATGGTTGGCTGGCTCAAGTAGAAATGGCATGGTAGAGTGGCATGGCAGAGGAAAGCTGAAAGCTGCTTAACCCACGGTGATCATGAAGCAGAGAGGGAAAGGACGAGCAAGAGATGAGAATGCACCTTTTCAGGTCACAGCCCCAGTGACCCACCCCTTTCTTCCAGTCAGATCACCTCTGAAAGTAACCTAAATCACAACAGCTGCTATCTAAATCTTTGTATGTATTTATGACCTAAAGGAAAAAAACCCAAAAAGATGAATAG
The DNA here is from genome assembly GCF_053883595.1 of Heterocephalus glaber. Taxonomy (NCBI): domain Eukaryota; kingdom Metazoa; phylum Chordata; class Mammalia; order Rodentia; family Bathyergidae; genus Heterocephalus; species Heterocephalus glaber. Next base: position 197,471 of record NW_028258471.1, on the reverse strand, counting down.
ATACCAAATGATGAATTTCAAGGAGGGTTAATGAGAATAATGTATGTGTGGTGTAAGGGTGGGAAATATGTGATACCTTCTCTTACTTATCAGAAGGGTCACAGTTGACACTCCTGTAACAAAAGGCAGCTTAGGAAGAGAAAAGCACAACAACTCTATTTAATCAATGTTTCACATGACATAGGAGCCCTCAGAAATGAAGACTGAAAGACTCAGAAAGCCAGATGTGGTGTATGCCTGTAATCCCAGCACTCAGGAGGCTAAGGTAGGAGGATGGCCACAAGTTCAAGCCCAGCCTGGACTACATGGTGAGTTAAAGACTAGCAAATGTTCAGAAAAATCTTTATGGTGAGTTTTGATGGAGAATGGACAAAAAAGGTGTCATGGGATAGAAAGGGTATGAGCTAATAAAAACAGACTGACAGGGAAACCCAGCACAGACGTCTGTTCAGATTCTTCTGGGCCTCTTTGTATGGCATTCTTTCTCCCCAACATAGGGCAGGATCCCTTCTGGAATGTGAGTCTAGTGATCGCCTATCAGACAAAGCAGTAAGATGATTTATGACCAGTTCTTACAAAGAAAGGTGGGGGCAAGGTTAGAGTAATATTTCTAGGTCTTGTGGCTGTTTTTGGAGGAAAGGGATTCCAGTTTCTTTGATTCATCTTAGGAAAAAAGGAATCCTTAGATTCTATGATTTGCCTTGGGGAAGAAAGTGGACCAGGAGAAAGAAAGGCAGGAGAAGGTCAGAAAGAGATTTTGTTTTTTTTTCTGGTACCGGGGATTGAACTCAGGACCTTATGCTTGCGAGGCAGGCAGTGGGAGATTTTGTTTTTTGATGCCCTTCCTGTGTCCTTCAGTTCAAAGTACTCAGCATGTCAATGCACCAAACTTTGGGTATCATTTTCTGAGCTCCAACACTGAGGGAAATCCCTTGCAATCTTATTAAAATAATTTTAGAGCCATGTAGAAAGACAATTACAATAGCTTAAGAAAGTCAGAGAAATGCAACATCTAAATAGGAAGCAACAGATGCAACCTAGTGGAAGGTGAGAAGGGGTAGCAGATTCAAATCAGACAGAATAGGAAATGTGTGACCCAAATCAAGGGGATATGCTAGCCCAAGAGCTCTCCATTTAAGGCACAGAGCGCTATATAAAGGGCTCATGATGTTCTACTAGTGATGTATGAAAAGAAAAGAAAAGAAAAAAAACCCACCCAAGCCCTAGCTTAAAAGAAAAAAATTCTCTGTTTGATATACAACCTCATTAGGCTGAAATAAAGTAAGAACCTCAAGCCAGGCATGGTGGTGCACACCTGTGATCCCAGGATTTGGGAGGCTGAGGCAGGAGGATCACTGTGAGTTCAAGGCCAGCCTAAATTACATAGTGAGACCCTGTGTCAAAAAACAAACAATGACAACAAAAAAGGATAACTTCGTATTTCTTAGATAGTATAATTGCTTTTCTTTTTTTTTAGTACCAGAGATCAAACTTGGGACCTTGTGCTTGTGAGGCAGGTGGTGGAACCACTGAGCTAAATCCCAGGGCCAGTATAATTGCTTTTGTCCCTAGGAAAATTAGAATTTAGTATAAAGTAAATTATATCTATTTAAAATATATTTGTTTCCTGTTGTTATGTAAGCAATCAACACAAATACAGTGCATTAAATGGCATGCATTTATCACTTCCTGGTTGCCGAGGGTCCAGGGATCTGGCTGGGTCTCTCACACCCCTCTAAACTTGTGAACAAGGCACCGGCTGGCTAGTTTCTATGTAGAGGCTCATCTCAGGAAAGTACCACTCTGAGCTCATTCTGATGGCTGGCAGAAGTGCTTCCTGCACTGCTATGTGGCTGAGGACCCTGGCTTTTTGTTGGCTTCGGCTAGAGGACCCTCAAGGTCCAGGGGAACCCCATAGTTCCTGGCCCCACAGTCTTTAACATGGTTGCTTCCTTCATCAGGTCAAAAGGATTATTTCTCACTTCAGCCTGATGAAACAAAATCTTACAGAATGTAACATAACCAGGGGTGCGACATCCTCCCTTTCCCACATAACACAAGCTAATCATGACAGCAACATCACATCCCCTCTGCCTTATTCTATGCGTGAGAAACTGTCACAGGTCCTTTCTCAAGGGTGAAGGGAGTCCACAAAGCAAGAACACTATGAAATGGGAAACCCATGAGGCTGCCTCAGGGCTTGTCAGTCACAAGGAATAATCTGTACATACCTGATGATTAAAAGGTTGTGATGTTTAAGAAAATGTGACAAATTCGGAGATCTAACAGATTCACTTTGTGATTTCAATTCAAAATGAGTGAGCAATGGATTCAAGTTTGGAATGTTGATGTAAGAGTTATAAGAGAGTTTTGATGAGTTTGAAAATTACATTGGACAATCCAAACTCACTTAATATCTACCATAGTATAAGTTTAATATTAAAATTATTAAAGGACTGGAAAGGCTGCCAGCCATCTCCAAAGATTGCTGCCATCAATTCATTCTCTCCCTATCTGTGAGTTCTGTTCCTCATACAAGAAGAGTTTATTTTCCCTTCTGAGGAATTTGGGCTGGCTCTGTCACTGGCTGTGCACAAGAGAATGTAGAAAAAGTGACCCTGGTGAACTTAAGTCCAGGCCCTGTGAAGGCTGGAAGCTTCTGCCTTTGGCTCTTTTGAATGCTCTTTCTCAAAACCTATGCCCTGGGCTATGAGGGAGCAAGTCATATATTTATTGTACCTAATTGCAGAAGGTATGAAGACCTCTTAAAAGCTGATAAGAAGACAAACAACCCAGTTTAAAAGTGGGCAAATGTTGGAATAGATACATGGATAATGAGCACAGGAAAAGAGCCTCAGCATCTTTAGCTATTAGAGATATGCAAATGGAAACCATAAGGAGGCACCGCTTTCTGCCTAGAATGGCTATACTAAAAAAGAGGGACAATAACTAGTGTCTGTGAAGATAAAGAGAAAATGAGACCTTCACTCATTGCAGAGGCAAAGGTAAATGATAGTCACTTGAAAAACAATGGGTAGTTACTTAAAACTATGTAACCTACCTTCTTCCTCTCTGGAATCAAGGTATTTGGAAGTCTTCATATGGCTCTCCTCTGTCACAAGACACCTCGGTGTCTCTCCATGTGTCCAAATTTTGTCTTCTTCTGAGGACGCCATTTGGATGGAATAAGAGCCCACCCTCATGGCCTCTGCAAAGACCCTATCTTCAAACATAGTCATATTCTAAGACCCTGTCTAAAAATTTCTTTTTTTTCCCCCTTTTGGTATCAGGGATCAAACTGGGGACTTTGTGCTTGAGCAGCAGGCGCCGGAACCATTGAGCTAAATCCTGGGCCCTAGTTTTTTGTGTTTTTTTAAAGGGAATGTAGTTCAGTGTGAAGGCCCTGAGTTCAATCCCCTGTATCATAAATAAAATAAAAAGGTAAAAGAAATATCACATTGTACTGCATTAACTTGTATAATTATGTTATCAAAATAAATATTTAAAAGAAAATGACAATAATGTGAAAGTAGAAAAAGATCTGACTAGACATTACAGGAAATATAACCAAATAGTTGAGAAGCAACCTCTCCTATGACAGGAACGCAAGTCTAAATCATGTAAATACCACCAGGCATTTGAAGGAGATGCAGAAGGAGGAGGAGGGAGAGGAAAGAAGAGGAGAAGGAATCTCTGTTCTTCTAAGGACAGGGCAAGTGTCTGAAGCTCTTAAAATAGGAATTAGAAATCTGTCTGCCCCTGATCTGTTGGTACTGAGCCCATCTCCAGATTTGGATACACAGTAGTAATTTGTGTGTTAGCGACCTCTGGTGGCAACTCTCTGTACTTTACAACTCAGGACCAAGACACACACACACACACACACACACACACACACACACACACACACAGTCTCAAAGTGAAATAGTTATTTGGGAAATAAGTACAAATGTCAAAGATGTAAATAAACAAAAATGTGAAAGATGTAAAGAAACATATGGTTGGTACACATCGAAAAATTTCCCATACCTATAGTAATTAATGGAATTTAAATTAAATTAAATTGTGTGTATATTTAGCAAAATTTTAAAGAGGGCTATCTGTAGTGTTGGATGAGGAAAACGGGCCCTCTTGCATTCCTGACAATTGTACTAATTGAGAATTAGTACAACCATTTGGAGGGAGAGAAAAAGTAAAGTCACTCTAGCCTGGTGTGGTAGTGCTCACGTGTAATCCCAGCACTTGGGAGGCTGAGGCAGGAGGATTGCCAAAAATTTGAGGCCAGCTTGAAATACATAGTGAGTTCAAGGCCAGCCTGAACTACACAGTGAGACCCCATCTCACACACACACACACACACACACACACACACAAATAAATAAGAAAATAGTCGCTCTAAAGTGTTCACATTTCCTAGTCCACTAATTCCATTTCTAGGGAACTTTCCAATGGAAAAGGTTGAAGATAGAAATAAGTTTTGCTTATTAGGATTTTCACAAGTTACATAGTAAGAAAAAAAGAGAAATGTGAAAAAATAGGGAGATAGCTAGATAAGTGACAACATATCCATATGAAGAAATGTTATTTAACATTAAAATTGTTTCAAGTAAAATTTATTGAAGTGGAAGAATTGATATAACACTGAGAGTAACAATTACAATTCTACCTATTGTCTATCTATCTATCTATCATCTATCTATCTATCATCTATCTATCTATCATCTACCACACATGGAAGACTGGAAGGGAAGGAACAGGGGAGGGAAAAAAGAAAAGATGAAAGAAAGAAAGAAAGAAAGAAAGAAGAAAGAAAGAAAGAAAGAAAGAAAGATTGAAAGGAAATCTACCCAAATGCCAAGAGTTATCATTTCTGTGAGGAAGAGTTATGAGTAATTTTCAATTTTCTTCCTTAAGCTTTTCTGTATTTACCAAAATCTAAACAATGAACATTGCTTTAAAAATTAAGTAATACAGGTATGTTTTTATAAAACAATAGTTTGGGCTTTAAATTTTTAAACTTTGTTCTACCAAGTGTGTTCTAACATTAGCTTTTCTCATTGTATCGTTTGAAGAAGTTTTTGTAGCAGCATTCATAGTTCAAACCTACTTAGATGGATATTAATTTTTATTTAGAGGAAGAGATTATAATTGTAAACTAAAAAATGGTTACTATCAATTTGAAGGGAGATACATGACGTCAGAAGAAATACTTGTTTCCACCAAAGAAGAGCTGTGAAATGCCATGAGCATGCCCACTTCCTCTCCAATGAGAACGGGAGACTTTATCTTAGAAAGAGCCGTGCTGCCTACACCACCTGGACAGAAGGAGCTGGAAGGTAGAATGCTAATGTCCCCACCCCCCAGGACTCTGGTTAACCCTTGGCACCTTGTTCAGGTGAAGCCTGAAGCTGCTTAAAGCAGTAAATGAGTTCATTATAGCAGAAGGCTATATGGACCCCAAGCAGCATGATTACATAGACTTTATTTGGTGCATTTTTCAGTGGAAAGATAGAAGTTGAAGCCCCTTTCAAGAACTTTAGATTTTTAAAATTAAAAACTATACACACATGAAGGATAAAATATCCAACCAATATAAAAAAGCATTGTGCTCTTATCTCAGACCTCAAGCCCTCTATTTTCTCTCTCCAGAAGTATTACGTTAGCAATTTTGGTATATTTTAGTAGTATCCAACTCATATCAAAGTAGTGAATATAAATCCATATCAGATCCCCTTTACTAAGATACAAGTAGAAATATATTCTCTACCTACTCTGAGGCTGTATGGGTCTCATTTGTGCTACTATAATGAAATAAATGAGGCAGTTAACTTATAAAGAAGAAAGGTTTATTTTGGCTTACAGTTGTGGAGACCCCAGTCCAAAACTGGATGGTTCCATTGTTGTGCACATGAAGCAAGGACAGCAAATCATTCACAGAAGTGAGGTCTGCGGATGTTCTACTGAGGTCGCGAGTTGCGCGGAACATGCTGGGTCAGCCCGCTGCAGACAGGCAGGTTTGCAGATGCCCTACCGAGGTCATGAGTCACGTGGAACATGCTCAATCAGCCCGCACCTGGGCAGCAGTCCACTGGACACGCACCCCCCTGTTCCTCTGTACAGCTACCTGGTTCCACACTACAAAGACGCAGAGGACACTAGACCACCAGACCATGGTACTGGGTCCCGCCGCTCCCGGCCCAGAGGTAGGGGCTTCTGAGCCACCATCCCACTGCTCCTGGTCCTGAGGAAGGGGCTTGCTGGCCACCATCACTCCCACTGCTCCAAGCCCAGAGGAAAGGGCTTTTGGGCTGCCTTATGTCCCACTGCTCCCAGCTCAGAGGAAGGGGCTTCTGGGCCACCATCCCTACAGCCACTCCCGGCCCCTGTCCCACCTCTCCCAGCTCAGAGGAGGTGATCCTTGTGGGCTCCAACAGCATCCACCCCGTCCCCCAGTCGAAATGAGAAAACATGTAAATAAGTCTCAAAACCAGACTTCCACATCACCTACAGCAACCCCAAAAGGAAATGAGATGGAACGCTCTGATACTCAACCACCTGGACCCACTGAACTGGCAACAAAAGGGGATCTGGAAAAAATGAAATCAGAAATAATTTCTCAGCTAAAAAGAGAGATTGTGCTCCTAGTGCAAGTCATGATTAATAAATCTAGAGAGGAGCTCAGGAACATGATGGAATCCCAACATAGGAAACAAATGGAATCCATAAAACAGATGCAAATAGATTTCCAGGAGATGAAAACCTCCATTGAAAGTCTACACAGCAAAATGAGCCAATGTGAGGACAGAATTTCAGATACAGAAGATAAGATTGCAATTAGTGACCAGGAAAAGAAAAATTGCTTCAGAATTATAAGGGAACATACATGAGAAATCAATCCAGGAGCTCCTAGATGATGCAAAGAAGAATAACATAAGACTGATTGGAGTCAAGGAAGAAACAGAAGAGAGTGCAGATGACATAAAAAAAAACTCTTCACAGAAGTAATGGCAGAAAACTTCCCAAGCAGGGGAAAAGAACTTGACATACAGATAAGTGAGGCATAAAGGACTCCAAATAGCCTTGAACCAAAAAAAATCTACACATAGGCATATAATTGTTAAGATTTCAGAAACTCAACAGAAGAACAAAGTTCTACAAGCAGTGAGAGAAAAGAAACAAATTACCTACAAAGGAAAGCCCATCAGAATCACAACAGACTTCTCAACACCAACCATTAAGGCAAGAAGAGCTTGGAGTGACATATTACAACGCCTAAAAGAAAAGAGCCTCCAACCCAGATTGATGTACCCTGCAAAACTATCTTTCAAAAGGGATGGAAAAATAAGATACTTTCATGACAAAGAGCACCTTAGGAACCTCATGAATACCAAACCAGCACTCCAAAAAATTTTAGACAATATCCTAGAACAGATATTGAGGATCACAACCCCAGGAAGCAAAGCAGAATGAACCCATCTGGCATGACAAGAAATTAAATGTAGAGGGGGAGAACCCAACAAAAAGAAAAAGTCATGGCAATGACAAGTCAATATGTTTCAGTTATAACCATCAACATTAATGGTCTCAATTCACCAATCAAAAGAAACAGACTGGCAGAATGGGTCAAGAAGCAAAATCCAACAATATGCTGCATACAAGAAACACACTTAATTCAAAAGGAAACTCACAGACTGAAAGTTAAAGGGTAGAAAACAAAACTCCATGCAACGGGAACCCGAAAAAAAGCAGGACTAGCTATCCTCTTTGCAGATCAAGTAGATTTCAAACCAACACTGATTAAGACAGATGAAGAAGGACACTACATCCTTGTAAAGGGAACAATCCAACAGGAAGAGATGACAATCATAAATATCTAGGCACCAAACACTAGCGCACCCAACTATATAAAACAAATACTAACGGACATGAAAAGTCATATATGCACTAATACAATTGTAGTGGGGGACCTCAACACCCCATTTTCACAAATAGATAGATCAACTAGACAAAAAATAAGTAATGAAATACTAGAACTCAATCAAACTCTTGAACAAATGAACTTAACAGATGTTTACAGAGTCTTCCACCCCACAAAATCAGAATACACATTCTTCTCAGCTGCACATGGGTCATTCTCCAAAATAGACCACATACTCACACATAGAACATGTTTAAGTAAGTGCAAAGGAATTGAAGTTATCCCCTGTACATTATCAGACCATAGTGTGATGAAATTGGAGATCCATAGCAAAAGAAACTTGAAAAGTTTCATAAACACATGGAAATTGAACAACACACTTCTGAATAACCAATGGGCTACAGAGGAAATTAAAGAAGAAATCAGACAGTTCCTTCAATTAAATGACAATGACAATATAACATATCAGAATCTATGGGACACAGTGAAAGCAGGCTTACGAGGGAAATTCATAGCAGTGAATACGCATATTAGGAAAACAGAACTGGCCCAATTAAACAACCTGATGCTGAAACTCAAGCTTCTAGAAAAAGAAGAACAAGACAACCCCAGAGCTCATACAAGGGAGGAAATTATAAAGATCAGAGCAGAAATCAATGCAATGGAGACTAAGAGAATGATACAAAAAAATCAATGAAGCTAAGGGTTCTTCGAAAGAATTAACAAAATTGACAAACCCTTAGCCAACCTTATCAGAAAAAGGAACGAAATGGCCGAAATCCATGCACTTAAGAATGAAAAGGGTGAAATTACAACAGACCCAGCAGAAATCCAGAGGATCATCAATACCTACTTCCAGAACCTATACGCCAATAAGATGGAAAACACAGAAGAAAAGGACAGATTCCTAGATACATATGAATTACCAAAGTTGAACAAAGAAGACCTAAAAATTCTGAACAACCCAATATCAACCAATGAAATTGAAAACATAATTAAAAACTTATCACCTAAGAAAAGCCCGGGCCCTGATGGCTTCACTGCTGAATTCTACAAGACATTTAGAGAGGAACTGCTGCCACTACTGTTGAAACTCTTCAATGAAATTGAAAGGGAAGCAATACTCCCAAATTCATTCCTGGAAGCAAGCATCACCTTGATCCCCAAAGCAGAGAAAGACCCAACCGAAAAGGAGAACTATAGGCCAATCTCACTAATGAACATAGATGCAAAAATTCCTAATAAGATACTGGCAAATAAAATGCAGAAGATCATCAAGAAGATCATACACCCTGATCAAGTGGGATTCATCCCAGGGATGCAGGGATGGCTCAATATATGCAAATCAATCAATGTAATACACTATATCAATAGAGCCAAGGACAAAAACCATATGATTATCTCCATAGATGCAGAAAAAGTATTTGACAAAATCCAACATGCATTTATGATAAAAACCCTACAAAAAATTGGAATACATGGTCTCTAGCTCAAACTGATAAAAGCCATCTATGAAAAACCAACAGCCAATATCATATTAAATGGTCAAAAACTGAAATCCTTCACACTACAATCAGGAACAAGACAAGGATGTCCACTATCACCACTCTTGTTCAATATAGTTCTGGAAACATTAGCCACGGCAATTAGACAAAAGAAAGAAATAAAAGGAATAAAGATAGGAAATGAAGAAGTCAAACTGTCATTATTTGCAGATGACATGATACTGTATATAGAAGACCCCAAGAACTCCTCCAAAAGTGTTCTAGACTTAATAATCAAATTCAGTCAAGTAGCTGGATGCAAGGTCAACACACAAAAATCAATAGCTTTCCTCTACATGAATGACAGACTCACTGAGAGAGAAATAGGGCAAATAATTCCTTTCACAATAGCATCCAAAAAACTGAAATACTTAGGAATCAACCTAATAAAAGAAATTAAAGACCTCTTCTCTGAAAACTATGGCACTCTGAAAAGAGAGATTGAAGATGATATCAGAAAATGGACAGACATCCCCTGCCCTGGGTGGGAAGGATTAATAGAGTGAAAATGGCCATACTTCCAAAACTCCTATATAGATTTAATGCAATTCCAATTGAGATCCCAGAAGCATACTTCATGGACCTTGAGAAAACAATCCAAAAATTCATTTGGAACAAGAAGAGACCCAAAATAGCAAAACCAATTCTATGTAACAGAGACATGGCAGGGAGTATCACAATCCCCAACCTGCAACTATACTACAAAGCTACTGTGATAAAAACAGCATGGTACTGACAAAGAAACAGACCTGAGGATCAGTGGAACAGATTAGAAGATGCAGAAACAACACCAGACACACTCAGCCATCGCATCTTTGATAAAGGAGCCAAACACCCTCACTGGAGGAAAGATAGCCTCTTTAATAAGTGGTGCTGGAAAAATTGGCTTTCAACTTGCCAAAGATTAAAACTAGACCTATATCTCTCACCATGCACTAAACTAAAATCAGAATGGATTAAAGATCTAAATATTAAAATAGAAACACTGGACAAGTTGGGGCAGAGGTTAGGTAGAACTCTTGACGACATCAGTGTAGGAAAAGATTTTATGAACAAAACCTCAGTTGCCTGTGAACTAGCACAAACAATCAACAAGTGGGATCTCTTCTTATTAAAAAGCTTCTGCACAGCAAGAGAAACCACCAACAGTGTGAAGAGACAACCCACAATACAATGTGGGGAAAAAATCTTCTTCTGCTTTTCCTCAGACAAAGGTCTACTATCTTGAATCTATAAAGAACTTAAAAAGATCAGGCCTCCCAAATTTAAAGACCCAATCTGAAAATGGGCATCTGAAATGAACAGACATTTCTCAGACAAGTAGAAATAGCAAATAAATACAAGAAAAAATATTCAACATCACTGGTCATTTGAGAGATGCAAATGAAAACAATGCTGTGATTCCACCTCACTCCAGAAAGAATGGTTGCTATCATGAAATCAACCAATAACAAATGCTGGCGGGGCTGTGGGGAAAGAGGAACTCTGCTCCACTGCTGGTGGGCATGTAGACTGGTGCAACCACTGTGGAAATCAGTATGGAGATACCTCAAAGAACTAGGACTGGAAGTCCCATTTGACCCCACTATTCCACTGCTGGGGATCTTCCCCAAAGAATTAAAAGAATCATACCACAGTGATATATGTGCACCCATGTTCATAGCAGCACAGTTTGTGATAGCTAAAACTTGGAAACAGCCCAAATGCCCATCAACTGGAGACTGGATAATGAAAATGTGGTTTTTTAAAAATAAAATGGAGTACTACTCAGCCATAAAAAATGAGAAATTAGAGACATTTATAGCTAAGTGGATGCACATTGTGGCGATACTCTTAAGTGAAATAAATAGGACACACAATTTATAAATACCAAATAGTTTCTTTGGTGTGAGAAACTGAAAGTGTAAATAAGGACTAAAACGTATAATAGGTAACGTGAAATAGAAAGAAAAGGGGCAAAGGTGAAGGAAGTGGGAGGGCTAGGGGAAAGGATAGAAGGGAATGGGATTAATATGAGAAAATGGAAAAATAGGAACAAAATCTTTGTAAATAGCAAAGAGTGGAGGGGTTGAAGGGAGGGCTGGGCAAGGATGAAAAACAAGAACCAAGAGAGGTTATGTAAAGGTGCAAATTTCCAATGACGAATGTCATTATATTGTATTCCTAAAATGTACCAATGATTAGAATGAATAATCGATAATGTAAAATAGGAAGAAAAGGTCCAAAGGGGTAGGGGTAGTGGGAGGGGCAGGGGAAAGGAAAGAAGGGAAAGGAAAAATGATGAAAAATGGAAAAAATGGAAATAAAGTCTTTGTAAATAGGGAAGGGTGGAGGGGGTGAAGGGAGGGCTAGGAAAGGGGAAAAAATAAGAACCAAGATGCATCATGTAAAGGTACAATTCCCAATGAGAAATGTAATTTTGTTGTATACCTAAAATATACCAATAAAAGAATTTAACAACTACCACAAAAATCATACACAGAAGTGTGTGTTGAAGCCAGGAAGCAGAGGGAGAGGATTCACAGAATCCCACGTCCCCTCAATGGCATGGCCCCAAAGACCACAGGGCTCCATCTCTCAAAGCCCCACCCCTTCCCAGAGGCACCCTGGTCCAAGCCTTTACTACATTGGCCTTGGGGACACTCACTCAACCACAGCAGGGGTGTGCGATTCCAGCAAAGTCCAATGGTAAACTGAGACTTCAGCAGAATTTAAAAAATACATTGGGAAAACTTGCATTTCTGGCAATACAATAAACAGATATCCTGAAACACATTTCTGCTGTAAAAACACTAAAAGTTTGTAAAAGAAAAAAAAAGAAATATACATATATAATGTTTATTTATTTATTTTTATAATGTTTATTCTTCTAGGGTCGGGGATTTAGCTCAGTGGTTTTGACGCCTGCTGTGCAAGCTTAAGGACCCGAGTTCGATCCCTGGTACCAAAAAAGAAAAAAACAGTTTATTCTCTTAGCTGTATAGTTGTGAGGGTAAAGGGAGGAAGAGGCAACATGGCCAGGAATCCACAGGGGTTTATCAGAATACTTGCTCCTCCTGTGCCCTAGAGCTCCTGATGGCTTGGTTTTAAAAAATTGTGGCAGCCAGGCGTGGTGGTGCATGCCTGTAATCCTAGCACTCTGGAGGCTGAGGCAGGAGGACTGCTGTGGGTTTAAGGCCAGCCTGGGATACACAGTGAGTTCAAAGACAGCCTGGACTACATAGGGAGACCCTGTCTCAAAAACACCACACACACACACACACACACACATACACACGCACACAAAGATAGCTCATGTAAGTGGAATCATGTGACCTTTGTCCTGTGTCTGGCTTATTTTATGTAACATAATGCTTTCAAAGTTCATCCATGTTGTAGTGTGTATTAGAAGATTAGTCTTGTTAAGGTCAAGTAATATTCTGTTATATGTCTACATTACATGTTGCTTATCTGTTTATCTGTTGATGGATATTTCAGCAATTACTTTAAATGTCAGAAGTTGAAATACATCAACTCAGACATAAATTAGCTGAGTCAGACATTGTGTTGTGTGCCTGTACTATCAGTGACTCAGGAGGCTGAGGCAGGAGAATATCTTGAGCCTAGGAGCTCAAGGCTAGCCTGGGAAACATAGTGAGAACTTATTAAAAGAAGAAGGAGAAGAAGAAGGAGGAGGAGGAGGAGGAGGAGGAGAAGAAGAAGGGGAAGAAGGGGAAGAAGGGGAAGAAGGGGAAGAAGGGGAAGAAGGGGAAGAAGAAGAGGAAGCAGCAGCAGCAGAGCAGCCAGGAACAGTAGTGCATGCCTGTAATCCCAGCACTTGTGAGACTGAGGCAGGAGGATCACCATGAATTCAAGACCAGCCTGAACAACAACAACAACAAAACCAAAGGCAACAACGACACTAACAACAAAAACAAAAACAAAAAAAGAACTAGACATAAGCCAGGTATAGTGGTGCAGGCCTATAATCTCTGAACTCTGGGAGGCTGAGGCAAGAAGAGAGCAAGATTAAACCCCACCTGGGAAACTTAGTGATTTAAAGAGAAACTTTCTATAAATAAATTTTAAAAATTAAAAATGGGCTTGGATGTAACTGAGTGTAAAGAGACCAGGTTAAATCTCTGCTATGAAAAAAAAAGATGACAGATTACCTGAATGGATTCTCAAAATAAGATCATATCTATATGCTGTCTACAAGGGACTCACTTTAGATCTGAGGACACACACAGGCTAAAAGTGAAGGGGCAGAGAAAGAGTCCACACAAATGGGACTCTAAAGAGCAGGGTGGACAGACTTCTGTCAGACAAAATAGACTTTAAGACAGAAAAAAAGAAAGAAAGAAAGAAAAAATGGCCAGGGATTTAGCTCAGTGGCACCGTGCCTTTCTCTCAAGTGCAAGGTCCTGAGTTCAAGCCCCAGTACCACAAAATAAGAAAAAAGAAAAAAAAGAAACGACAGAACACGGTGGGGCCGAGGCAAGAGGATTGCTGTGAGTTCAAGGCCAGCTTGGACTATATAGTGAGTTCAAAGCCCGCCTGAACTACACAGTGAGACGTTGTCTCAAAAACAAAACAACCAAAAAAACAAGCCAACAGAACAATAATAATTATTTATACCAGAAATATAGTAACAACATTAAGCCTTACGGGCCATAAGGACAAGGTCAGGACAACTCTAGCACAGTAGCTCCCATTACCCTCTGCTTTGCTTTCCAAGGCTGCTGTTGGCTAAGTCAGCCGTAGTCGAACACAACAAATGTGAAACCCCAGAAATTGACACGGTTGGATGGAGTGCGATGAAGTCTCCTGCACCCTCACCAGCCCCCCGGAGTGGAGCCTCCCCTGTTCCCACACACCCACCGCCCTTCAGTCCCGGGGCGCTGTCTCGGCGGTCAGCTGGGCTGCGGGGCTCCTCAGTGACCCTCATTTCACTGAATAATGACGGGTGTTAGCAATCCACATGTGCCAAAGAGAAGCCGCTAAGTGCTTTCTGGACGTGAGCAGGGGAAGGTGCAGTAGTGGACAGCAGGTTCGGAACCGTCCATGGTTTCAGGCTCCCACCAGGGTCTTGGAAGGGGTCACTTCCAGGCCAGAGGGGTGCTGGATCCTCGAAGTTCACTTTGATGGTGTTGCTTTGTTGTTACTGAGCACAATCCTGCATTCTGCCCCGCGCTTCTTCATAGACACAAACCAGACACAAAACGACCAAGGCCCCACACAGCACTGTCTTTCTACCCTCCCAAGAATTTGAAAAGAATGAAGTATTATCTGAGTCAGTCAGCAATCCCTGGGCTAAGACAGAAAGGGCTGAAAGATTTGTTCGGCCACGGCAATATTTTTTTCACCGCTAGGTGGAGCAGCTAAAAGTATAGTAGCTTGTTTTGGGGGGATTAGCAAAATGAGGTGATTTGTGATACCTTTAGATTTACTTTTTCTGCATGACCAGGTAAAAGGCATTCCTGACCTTATTTTTTTTCTGGTATCTGGAATCAAACTCAGGACCGTGTGCTTGCCAGGCCCTGACCTTATTTATTACCAGTTGCTTAGTTTATTTCTTATTGTATTTACCTTTGACCTACAAGAGTCTTAATAAATACGGAAGGAAAATGTTACTAAACACTCCTACACTCCTAATCATCATTTTCTACTAGATTCAATTGGTTTAAAATTTTAATACATGATGAATGTGATCATTATGTATACCTAATGTACCAATAAACAATTTCAAAAAAAGAAAAAAGTTTAATACAAAATAATTATTTTAAATGATATAATAAATATTTTGGAAAAAGTTTTGGCTTAAAGTAATTTGCCATTAAAATCTAATAGAGGGCTGGGGATTTAGCTCAGTGGTGCTGCGCCTGGCTCGAAAGTGCAAGGTCCTGAGTTCAATTCCCAGTACAGCAAAAAACAAAACAAAACAAAACAAAAACCTAGTAGAAACCTCTCAGTATAATTCAATATAAATGATCAAAATATTAACATTCTTTTTTTTGTTGTTGTTACCGGATCAAACTCGGATCCTTGGGCTTTCGAGGCAGGCGGTGGAACCACTGAGCTAAATCCCCGGCCCAAAAGATCAAAATATTAACATGGGTCGCTAAACTTTTTCTGTAAAAGACCAGATAGTGAACAGTTTAGGCTTCTTCCTAGCACAAAAGCAGAATAAATAATATACACACAGGCAGATGAGACTGTGTTTCTATAAAAATCTGATTTACAGAAAGCTGGAGGGCCTGGATTCCTCCCAGCTTTCCTTTATTGATTCCTGCTGTTTATGGTGAAAGCCTGATTTAATACATTAGGTCACCATCTAAGGATCTAATGTTTAGATTTTAATGTTCCTGGCATTATTATTGGTCATTATATTCCTAATTCATTATTTTCTTTTCAGTCCAGTAAACATTTTTGAAAACAAAAACAAACTCCAAACCTGGATGTGCCTGAGCCCATTAGGGGACATAGACACTAGGGCTTTTGGGAGACATGCAGGTCTGTGCACACCCTACCGAGGTCCCGAGTCACGCGGAACACGCCGAATCAACCCACTGCAGACAGGCAGGTCTGCAGACGCCCTACCGAGGTCGCCAGTTGCGTGGAATACGCTGAATCAGCCCACGACCTGGCAACAATCCACTGGACAACCCCCTCCCCCCCGCCCACTCCTGTGTACACCCACCTGGTTCCACACTACAAAGACACAGAGGACACCCGACCACCAGACCACGGTACTGAGTCCCACTGCTCCCGGCCCACAGGTAGGGGCTTCTGAGCTGCCATCCCACTGCTCCTGGCCCAGAGGAAGGGGCTTCCCGGCCACCATCCCTCCCGCTGCTCCCAGCCCACAGGAAAGGGCTTTTGGGTCACCATCCCTACCGCTGCTCCTGGCCCCTGTCCCACCTCTCCCAGCTCAGAGGAGGTAATCCGTGAAGGCGCCAACAGCCCCCCGCCCCCCGTCGAAATGAGAAAACACATAAATAAGTCTCAAAACCAGACTTCCACATCACCTACAGCAACCCCAAAGGGAAATGAGATGGAACACTCTGATACTCAACCACCTGGACCCACTGAACTGGCAACAAAAGGGGACCTGGAAAAAATGAAATCAGAAATAATTTCTCAGATAACAGGAGAAATTGTGCCCCTGGTGCAAGATATGATTAATAAATCTAGAGAGGAGCTCAGGAACATGATGGAATCCCAACATAGGAAACAAATGGAATCCATAAAATAGATGCAAATAGATTTCCAGGAGATGAAAACCTCCATTGAAAGTCTACACAGCAGAATGAGCCAATGTGAGGACAGAATTTCAGATATAGAAGCTAAGATTGCAATTAGTGACCAGGAAAAGAAAAATTGCTTCAGAATTATAAGGGAACATGAGAAATCAATGCAGCAGCTGCTAGATGATGCAAAGAAGAATAACATAAGACTGATTGGAGTCAATGAAGAAACAGGAGAGAGTGCAGATGACTTAAAAAATCTCTTCACAGAAATAATGGCAGAAAACTTCCCAAGCAGGGGAAAAGAGCTTGACATACAGATAAGTGAGGCATATAGGACACCAAATAGGCTTGATCAAAAAAAAAAATCTACACATAGACACTAGGGCTTTTGGGCCATGATACAAAAAGTAGTTGAGTTCTGAGAAAAGTCCAGATTTCCATCTTCTCTTAGGTAAAAAAACAATACAGGGCAGGGGATTTAGCTCAGTGGTGCCACTGCCTGCCTTGAAAGCGAAAGGTCCTGAGTTCGATCCCTGGTACCAAACAACAACAACAAAAACAAACTATACAAACAAACTCAGTGAAGACGTGGAAACAAACCTAAATAATGATCGGGGGCTAAGCATTCTGTCCCCTTTCTAGGAAGAGAAGGTGCCCGGTGTTCAGGCCCCACGCCCATGCAAGCCAGTTCACTTGCCTCCTCCGGGGTTCGGAGCATTGGAATTGAACTGAGGCCTCTTAGAAAATCCCATGCTAATTCAGTTCTCTGACATTGTTTAACAAAGCTCTTCCAATGAATATCCATTTGTCTTCTACTTGACCCTACATTTTTCTATACTTCAACTCTCAATGTTTTCATTTCCACGCACCAAAATCCCTGAAAAATAACATAGTAGCAATGTTTGATTTTTTGTGACACATTTTGTTGCAAATGTGAAAACAAGAACCCTAATTCATCAAAAATCTTCCTTTTTACTAACTTTCTCCATATATCCTAGGAATGAAATCCTTTTACAGTGTCTCATATACAAACCAGGGAACATTTAAATCTTTACAAATCTTCATTGAAAAAAAAGAGACTGCTCTTGGTAATCAAAACTAATATTTTGAAAGCAGTCTAAATTTTTTTCAAAAAAGATTTTGTGTGCATTGATTCATTTTAATCAATCACAGGTTTCTGGAAAATTGGAGTTCACTAAGTGATAAATCTGAATAATGTTAAGCCTCTCAAATTGTAATGCTATCCTGTTTATAGATTTTTTTTAAAAGCAAGATCTTGTTATGTAGTTCAGGCTGGCCTCAAACTCATGGCAATCCTCCTGCCTCAGCCTCCCAAGTGCTGGGATTATGGTGTGTGCCACTACACCCACCCCTGTTTATAGATTTTTGTTTGAATTTATAAAGACATGTTTGAGTCAGTTGGAGACATGAACTGCAGATTGATGTCCTCATTGGCCTCATGGTGTGTAGATTTCATGCTAATTTGCTCCTGTATTTTATCTTATTTTTACCTTATCTACTCATGTACTTTCCTATTTCTTTCTTCTCTGAATACAGAGGAGGAAATACAAACAGTTATCTCTCTCCAAGGCATCTTTCCCTCCCTGTTTTGAGTTCATACCCCAGGTTCGGGTTTCAGTACTCAACATCAATTGTCTCCTCCTTCACTTTTGAAATGAGATATATTTTGAAAGAAACCTTTGGTTTGCAATCCCTTGGTTTTGATGTGAGTAAACTATGTTGAGCCTTTGTTGCGTGCCCCTGTCGTTTCTGGGTCCGTTGCCGTAGCTCATCAGTGGTTTCCCAGTGGAATTCTGTGCTGTCCACTTGAGCTCTTGGGAAAAGTGGGTCAGCTTTAATTAGATTTTAAAATTCACTTTAAGTAGACAAGAGAAGCTCATGAAAATCAAAGCAGATGTGAATGTGTATAGACCCCGAGGAATGGTGTTCCTTTGCCTGCCTCTGTCTATACAACCCCACACTCTGCCCCAGCTAATCACTTTTATTAGTTTCCTACATTCCACTGTTTCTCTATGCAAACACACACATAACACAAAAAATGTATATTCTTATTATCCCGTTTTCTTACACAAAAGCTAACATACTATATTCTGGATATCTTTTATCAGTACATATAGAGCTGCTGTTTTTCTATTTTACAGCAGTAAGTTTTACATTGTCCAATTGTTTTCTATCTTTAGTGCTCTGTTTTCAAATGAAGAGTGTCCATCATCACTGTAAAAGCTGAAGCTTTTGCAAGGCATGATGAAATGCTTCGAGTTAGAGATTTAATTGATGATGTCAGAGCCATCTGCCAATTTGTACATTATCCAGCTGAACTTTGCTATTTTAAAGTTGTTTGTTATCTGATGTTTCCCTCTTGGGTTTGAATGCATGAAGGGTGCTTGTGCATCACTGTGTATTTCTGGAGGCAATGTGTTCATTCACTAAGTGGGTTCTTTATTGGAAATTTGTCAGGTTGGAGGAGTGAATATCTTTGGAAGGATGGTGGTTCAAAAGTGGTTGAGATTTTTCTGTTTGCAAGATATGGAAACACAATTTGAACTTGCTTAGTAGAAAAATAAGTTTGTCAGCTCATATATCCAAACTGGAAACCTGAGGACAATGAACATCAGCAGTTCTTGGAAACAGTCTTCAGTGCAGCCCAGTCTCTCTCTGTGTTTCTCATCGTTGCTTCTCTTTCACATCAGCCTCATTCTGTCAAGGCAGCTTCTTCCATAGGCGTGGAAATCCGAAGCCTTTTTTGACACCAGAGATCTGTCATACTTCTCTCAGTGCAAAATCAAAATCATCTAGGAATGACTAGGATTGACCTAGATTTTAGTATATGCTCAGCCTGGCCCCTGTGGGGAGGGTGCTATGACTACAACTGATGGTTTGCAGCAGATGCTATCAGTACCCATATCCCATCAAGCTGGCTGGGAAGTTACTGGCAGATTGTCCTCCACTTACCTCCAACTTCCTCTCTCTCTTCCTGAGAGCATCCTCTGACTCAGGAGCATTCTCAGCCTTGTGTCAGATCACAAGAACAGAGAGTTAATATGCTTTCAGCAGCCTTCAACAAATGACAGCTGTGCCCTGGGAAACAACAATCCCAGCTTTTCACCTTTTGGTGGGACAATTCTGGAAGTTCTAGTTTCAGAGGATCCCAATGGGAGTGAGTCCCAATTACGTATAACAATGACTCCTCACCTGATAATGCATTCTTTGTTGGGCTTTCCCCCTTTCTGTCTCACTTCCCTGCTCCTTTACCATGTGTGTAAATCAACTTTCCGTCACTGTGGCAAAATACTGTGAGGTCCCTGGGTCTGGTGGTGCACATCTGTAATCTGAGGAGGCTGAGGCAGAAGGATTAAAAGCTTGAGGTCAGCCTCAAAAGTCTGAGACTCTGTCTCAAAAAATGGAAGGGAGGCTGGGGATTTAGCTCAGTGGTTCCACTGCCAGCCTCGAAAGCGCAAGGACCTGAGTTCGATCCCCAGTACAAAAAAAAAAAAAAACAAAAACGGGAGAGTTGGGAGCGCAGCTCACTGGTTGAACACTTGCCTAGCACACAAAAGGTCCTGAGTGCAATTCTTTAATCCCTCGGACTGCACAATGACAACAATTTGAGATAACCAACTCAGAAGGGAAAAGGTTTATTTTGGGTGAGAATTTCAGAGGCTTTGGGCCGTGGCTAGTTGGTCTTTTGTTTTGGTGCTTGTGACAAGGTGCTCCATCATGGCACCACTTCCTAAAGGTTCCATTATGTCCCAATATTGCCTCATCCTGGAGACCAAGTCTTCTGTACATGGGTCTATGTAGGAGGCATTCAAGATCCAAACTATAGCATCGAGTCATCTGTGCTCCTCTCCCATACACACTACATGCATGGGAGTCTTTGTTTCAGGATGTTCTTCTAAGAAAACTAAACTAAGATGCAGCTCTGAACTACAAGTAGCATGATAGATGTGGAGGGAGGAACAGTTATTCAAAGGGATGAGGGGACAGTTCTCAGAAGAGGGGACGGGTACTGTAGACAAACAATAGTCATGTAGACTTCTCCCTTGTCAAACCAGTGAATAGATGGGTGCATCATTGTCTTAGTTATTATATAAATAGCGCACAGGGAAGTAAAGTTGATTCTGTACCAGATATGAGGTAGATTAATATTTCAAGACACTAAACTATAGCCACTTTCTGCTAGGTCAATAGGAGCACAGTGTTTGTGCTGAACAGGATCTCATGGGTGAAAGTTTCTCAAGATTCAGTCATCTCGGTTCCCTCTTAGCCATTTTGTCATATATATGTGTATATATATATATTTATATATTATATAATAAATATTACACATTACATTATATATTATTAATATACAATATAGTAATAATTGTTATATTATTATTACATTGTATGTTACATATAATTATATATTAATTATATAATATATAATAACAAAATATATAAAATTATATAATATATATTATATATTTTTTCAGGATGACTACAAATAGAAGACATTCATACAAATAAATGTCAGACTATAAAAACTTAGGTATTCTTTAAATATATCACCAAGACATTTCATCTAATATATGACTAACATATCTGAGAATTGCTGTTAAGACTCACCACCTTCTAAACCTGGCTGGAGAAGACTTCTAAGGGCTGTTAGGAACAGGAAGTTTCATGGAAATGAGTTGCCAGCTGCTCAGCCCTTTCCTAAAATACTGGAAATGGGCCTGTGAGTGGCACCTCACCTTTGAGTCACCTCATCTGTGAGTCTCACTTCCTCCTTTGGCTTCAGAGAGCTGGGCTGTCCTCGAAGGCTCATACCTAAAAAGGTGTGGTCTCCAGGGTGGTGCTGTGGGGACACAGAAGAACCTTTGAGGGGGCCACTGAGGAGGTCTTCAGGGATGTACTCTTGAAGGGCTGTGGGCTCTTGGCCCCTTCTTTGCTCTCACTTCACTTCTCAGCCCTGACGTGAGTGGTTTTTTCCACCACACACTCCAGCCACTATGTGCTGGCTCATCACAGGCCCAAAGCAACAGGGCCAACTGATCATTGACTGGCACCCCAAAATGATGAGCCAAAATAAACCCTTTATCATATAAGTTGACTTTTCATATATTTGTTATAGGAGCAGAAAGCTGACTAACACAATTATCCTCCTCCTACTTTATAAAAGTATGAGATTATTCCATGGTATAGCCCTTGGGGGACAGAGGCAACACCTGGGGCAGAAAACAGAAGAAGAGTTTGAAATATTTGTGTCAATTCTATTGATTAAGTTTTTTAAAAATTTAATTAATTTACTGGTACATTTTAGATATTTATATAAGGATCACATTCATCATAGGGTAAAAAATTTCTTTTTGTCAGATAGGCGGCTTCCAGTTGTTTCCTTTTATCAAAATGGGTGGGTATAATTTAAAATAATTTGCTCATTAATTTTGGCATAGCATTCGGGAGTACACAGAATTGAGTGATATTGCAATTTGAAAAATTTCTTTCCATCATTTTTTTTGGGTTTTTTTGTACCGGGGATTGAACTCGGGTCCTTGTGCTTCCATCATTTTTTACATGTCTGTGTGAATAAGTTTTCTTAATGTTGTAAAACTTCCTCCACAAAGACATGAACTGGGAGAAGTAAAAATCAGCCTCATCCATTTCTTCGAGAGATGTGTTTCTATATAATTTCATAAAAATTTATATTTCTGAGTTTTGTTAATTATGAATAATTACAATTATAGCAAAATCCAAGATAATTTCCAAACTATTTAGAGCCTTATCATCACAAAAACTTGTTCTAAATATTTCAGCTTATACACATATCTTTTTTGCATAGATGTGACAAGATCAATAAAAAAATTTCAAGCACAAAATACTTTAAAATCCAGTTTTATGGGAAAGTAAAAGTGTGAGTTCAAAGACAAAAAGAGTAATATAAAGTTTCTGATTGTCAAAAAGATTCCTCATTTTTAAAAATAATCCATTATTTTTTATCAGTTCAATTAAATATGGGATGACAGAGTTTGCATAGTTTTTCATTAATTTTTATAAGATAATGTAACAGAAAATATAAATATGACAATTTTATCAAATCTATTCAATAATTTTCCTGTGTATGATATATCTTAAAACTTCAATACACAATGCAACATTACAATCTGGACAATAGTATTTAGTCTCTTTCTGAATTCTTTTTGCATTATTGTCTTTCTTTGAAAAGACTTTACACTGTCATGATGGCCTTTCTTTTTTCCTGTGGGTGGTATACCTTTGAAAAATGTCTGCCCATTAAACATAATGATGAAGATATCAATGATGGACATCCTGGTTGGCATTTTGCTATCCTGTATTTTTCAATTTTTTGGTCTATTAGGCCTAATCTAAATTGTAAATGACTTTTTGAATCTCCTAGTTTTGAATCAATAACAAACAAGTTCCATATTGTTTGGTCCAGAAAGTGCATAAATATTTTATAATAATATTTTTCCTTATTCTTTGATTACAGGAAAGCTTGTTAGATGTTGGTTAACTCTGTGAATACCACCCATAGAATTATTATAATCATTGACCACTATTGGAATTGTTTTAGTTTTGCTTCTTCTTTCAAGTTTCCTATCATTTCTGTATTATGAATAGTTGACAATAAGGAGATGTCTTTTTTGTCTTTCAATTTCATAACATAGACTTTTTTCCCTGATATGCTAACATTTTTCTCTTTTTCAGTTTCTTCTTTTGGAGATCTTTTGGCAGTTCCTTCCTACTCGGTCTTAATGTCCCAAATGTGTCCATTTTGTATTGTAAAAGAATATTACTGAGTTCTGGAGAAGTATAAAAATTACATCTAATGTATTTATGATAAGATTTTTTATAGATTATAGCACAAAATTACAGGTAATTTTTCACAAATAAAATAAGCATGAATTAGTAAAAGAAAATAACCAGAACTTATTATTAGATTTTACTAGAAGCAAACATCAAAGGCAGATACAATGTTCTACATAAAAAGTATGCAAAAAACAGTCAATATAAAACAAATAAACAGATGTATGAGTGTATCTTGTGCAAACAAGAATTGACTTGTTGCAGTGACACCTACCTGAGTGACACCTGGGACAGTCAGTATGTAAACAAACACACTGCCCAGTGGTACTCAGGGTAAACCATTAAGTGATTAAATGAATAATGGTAGGTATCAAGTTGCTATGGTTTTTAGACTCCAGTGGCTACTTTCAAAAAAGTGAAAATGCAGTTTTCTTAAAGAACTCGATTTACTATACACTGGAAACCATCTTTTATAACTAAACTTATGGTACAAAATTTAATTTGTCAGTTAAAAATGCATGAGAAAGACACTATAGGACTTACAGATTTATGAACTTTTTTTACAGATGATAAAAGCAAAATTATTTGGAAATCATTGCAGAAGTCTCAAATCAGTAGGAGTTTTAAAAACCCACTTTCCACAAATTCTTATAAAATATCACTCAAATACATATTCCAATCATCGGCACAATGACTCAAAATCAACACCTCCAGACTGGAAAAAAGTAGGAAGAAAGAAGTAGAACACTGGTGGAACCAATTCACGTCAAAAAAACCACATACAAATAAGTGAACTGAATTGGTCTTCAAATTTAAAACTTTCCAAAAATGAACTCCAAATGAATGGAAACATCAGAGAAATTCTTGAACCTGTTATATAGTCCAGGCTGGCCTTGAACTTGCAATCCTGTTGCCTTATCTTCTTAAGGGCTGGGATGACATGCTTGGCTTACAGCACTCTTTTTTGGGTCAATGTTACTGGTATTTGAACAGATATTTTAAAAAATTGCTGCAGTAATTCACAGCATATAGGTTCTTTTCTTGTCTGTGCCTTTACTCTGTTACAGCATGTGGTTTATGAACACATTTATCAGCAATATATATGCAACTCCCATGTCCTGCATGCTCTTCTGCTTCCCCGAGGACTAGGTTTCTCCTCCAGGGGGAGCTCAGCAAGCGCTGACGGACCTAGAAGTTGCCCAGAATACACGTGCCAGCAGTTTACCTACTTGACAGTACAAAGCATCACTTGTGAAATGTAAAGAAGCAATGCCCATATTTTTCACTTGGAGTATATGCTATAAGATGATGAAGTAGCTCAGGGTTTGAAATCTTCACCAATAAACACCTAGTATAAGCATCTTGTTAGGAAAGTTATATCCACATAATCCTTTGGTCTGTAAGACAAAAACTATGGAGAAATTGATGTGATTTTGATAAGAAGCCATTCTACAAATTCCAGTTTTTAGTTGTTAGCCAGTTGAAATGAAGTATTATAAATAACACTTTGGGAATAAGACCCTCAAAGTGCATTTGGATTACATTGTCTCAGCCAAGTCAGACAATGTTTCCTAGGCCTCTTCAACTAAGTCAACATGAGCACATCACAAGACCTAACAGATGACAATTCCAAGAAAGCCATTAATTTCATAAAATACTTCATCTTTCTGGACAGGTAATTTTTTACTGTGGTATCTAAAGTTTCCAAAATTTCTACAATTTCATATCAGAATTGTGTGCCAATAAATTGGAATTTATTTCTATATAATTTAGATTATAAAGCTTGAATTGTCAAACAATGTTCTAGTTCTGAAATTATTCTCATTTTAAATATTATTTGCATTTTTACAAATGGAAAATTATATAATAAATCCTAACTGTTGATTCTCATTAGGATTTGATTCACTCTGACTTCCCAGAGCCCTAAATTAAATAGTAGGAATTGAAATTTCAATTGCATTTGAGAAAACACATAGTGTTTTTCTTAAGAATGAAGGAAAAATCCCTGGTACCAAAAAAAATAAATAAATAAAAAGAATGAAGGAAAAACTGTTAGATATCAAATTGTGAAGATGTTGGTTTCAAGAGTATGTTTTAAGATCTAAGATAATATGAAAGTTGTGCAAATTACTAGTGATTGAAATGAATATGAATAAGGATCCCATGCTCAGTTTGTGGAAATGATGTCTTTGTTGGGATAGATTTTTATGGACAGGATAAGGGCCGTTCATTATCCTCCATGACACACTCTCCATGCTCAGGAGTGTACATAGTAAATTGTTACTTTCAGGATAGTTGGTTCCCCACTCCTCTATCTCTGGGTTAATTTCTATTATGTCCCCTCTTCACCAGCAAAAATTGGAGCCTCAAAGTACACATAGCCTGGAAGTAGTCACTGGGCCAACCAGAGTATTCAAACATAGTTCATTCATAACTCAGTGCTACTGTAGGGGCAGAGGGAGAAAAAGACAGAGCCAGGAAGAGGGGAAGAAGGAGAGAAACAAAGGGAAGGGGAAAAAAGGGAAGAAAGGTAAAGGAAGAGAAGGGAAGGGTACAGAAGGGAAGGAAAGGGAAGAGGAGGGAAGAAAGTTATTTGCTTTATCCAACTCCATCTGAAGAGGTCCATGTCAAAGTCAGGACCCTGCATGAGGCTAGAACCCTGCCTACCTGAAGGTGCCAGGAAGGTCCATGGATCACCTCTATCAAGGGGTGTGCATGTGCACTACCAAGGGGGCCAGGAGAGGATTCATTCCTGGAAGGAATGCCTTGCCCTCCAGCATTCTTTCTTCCTCTGGTAGCCATGAGTCCCTGAAACCTGCCCTCCTGATGAACTGAGGTACTGTGGAAGCCTGAAGTCTCTTCAGAGTGCTGGGCTCAAAAAGAACTGAGAGAGTTCAGAGTTTGTTTTTATGAAGCTCCAATGAGATCAGGGCCACAGCCCAAAACTTCAGGCCTGTATATAAAAATATCTTCTGTGAATGGGGGATCATTAGGGATATGAGCAAGGGTTTTAATTTTCTCTTTTGTGAATGGAGGAACTCATCAAGTAGTTGGTATACACTAGTTCTGATTTGATGTACAGTAAATATAGGAAACCATCACATTTACATTTATATGATTCCAGGAGGAGAAGCAGACACACACACTGCATTCCTCTCTGCTGACATGTATTTGACAGGGAAACTCTTCACTCACAGAAGCTGCCAGGCAGCCTGTCATTCCTAACACAGAATGTTATGAACCACAATGGCTTTACTGTACTTTACTTTGTACACAGATTAGGGAGGAGTTAGATAAACTAGAGTTGGTTCTGATAATGTGTGTTTCTATATAAAGAACTCAAACTTTTCTAGGTTTCAAAATCCAGGGTTGGTTTTGTTGCTGGTTCTATAGCAACTGTCTTCTTTCCTTAGAATGAAAAATGGGAAAATGTGAAAATGTATCTGAAACCACTAATTGGTTTTTCTACTCAAATCACATTTAAAGATTTTTTTGTTTGATAGCATTATTTCTATGGTTATGGCCCAGCCGCCATTCCACTGCTCCCAGAGCAGAGGAGGTGAGCCAATCCCAGTGCCCAGGAGGAGGCTCTTTGGCTGCCATTCCACCACTCCCAGGGCAGAGGAGGTGAGTAAATCCCAGTGCCCAGGAGGAGACTCTCTGGCCGCCATTCCACTGCTCCCAGGACAGAGGAAGTGAGCCAATCCCAGCTCCCAGGAGGAGGCTCCCTGGCCACCATTCCACCACTCTCAGGGCAGAGGAGGTGAGCCATGCAGGCACCAGCAGCACCCCCCCCCATCCCCTGTGGAAATGAGAAGAAAAGTAAAGAAGCCTCAAAAACAGACTTCCAGATCACCTACAGCAACCCCAAAGGGAAATGAGATGGAACACTCTGATACTCAACCACCTGGACTCCCTGAACTGGCAACAAAAGAGGATCTGGAAAAAATGATAATTTTTTCAGATAACAGCAGAGATTGTGCCCATAGTGCAAGACATGATTAATAAATCTAAGAGGACACAGAAAAAAAAAATAGAGGAGCTGAGGAAAATGATGGAATCCCAACAAATGAAACAAATGGAATCCATAAAACAGATACAAACAGATTTCCAGGAGATCAAAAACTCCATTGAAAGTCTATGCAGCAGAATGAACCAGTGTGAGCACAGAATTTCAGATATAGAAGATAAGATTACAATTAGTGAGGAGGAAAAGAAAAATTGCTTTAAAATTGTAAGGGACCATGAGAAATCAATCCAGCAGCTGCTAGATGATGCAAAGAAGAATAACATAAGACTGATTGGAGTCAATGAAGAAACAGGAGAGAGTGCAGATGACATAAAAAAATTGTTCACAGAAGTGATGGCAGAAAACTTTCCAAGCAGGGGAAAAGAACTTGGCAGACAGATAAGGGAGGCATATAGGACTTCAGCTAGCCTTGATAAAAAAAATCTACACATAGGCATCTAATAGGATTCCAGAAACCCAACAGAAGAACAAAATTTCTACAAGCAGTTAGAGAAAAGAAACAAATCACATACAAAGGAAAGTCCATCAGAATCACAGCAGACTTCTCAGTGCAAACCCTCAAGGCAAGAAGAGCTTGGAGTGATGTATTTCAAGCCCTAAAGGAAAAGAGCCTCCAACCCAGATTGATGTACCCTGCAAAACTGTCTTTCAAAATTGATGGAGAAATAAGATACTTTCATGACAAAGAGCACCTTAGGAACTTCACGAATACCAAACCAGCACTCCAAAAAATTTTAGACAATATCCTAGGAAAAGACAATGAGGATCACAACCCCAGGAATCCCAGCAGAAGGAATCCATTGGGCATGGCAAATTAAAAGCAAAGGGGGAGAATCCAACAAAAAGGAAAAGTCATGACAAGGCTTTTAAAACTTTTAACTTCATCTTCCTAATGAATGTATAATTCAATCTTGTTATTGTACTGATTAGTATTTTTCTGATTCTAGAGTTGCACACCATTCCTTGTGCTATACTGGCTATTTATCATCCTCTTATGTCTACATTTTAATTGGGTTGTCTATTAATGAGCTCTAAGAATTCTTTATATATTCTGCTCATAGGTTATATGCATTGGAAATATGGTCTGTTTAAGGACTACTTTTCATTTTAATGATGTCATTTAAAGTTCTAAATTTTGATGGAATCTCATTTATCAATTTTTTTCTTTTATACATCATGTCTTTTGTATCCTAGGTAGTTCTTGCCTACCCTGAATTCATAAATATTTTCCCTTATAATTTTTTCTTAAAGTTTTATACTTTTAGACTTTCTTATTTAGGTTCACAGATCCCTTTAAGCTATTTTCATGTATGGAAATAAAGGGTTGAGGTTAATGTTTTATAAATGGATACCAGGTGTTCTAGGGCCATTTGCTGAAAACACTATCTTTTCCTCGGCTCTTGAATTGAGTTCATATTCTACAAAATGCTAATGTTATATAAACTTCCAAAACTCAGTGGATCATATATATGTGGTTCTTTTTCTAGATTCTCTGTTTTATTCCAATGATCTATATATCTTTCCTTACACCAACACTGCCTTGATTACTGTAGCTTTAGAAGAAGTCTTAAAATTAGGTACTAAACGTCAACACTTTTTTTTTAAATTTTTCTAGGTCCTTTGTACTCCTACATAACTTTTAAATTTCAATATCCAATTCTTCATTTATAGCAAGTATACACAGCCCTGAATTTTTATATATACCTTCTGTTTTCTAATCCTGCTAAATTCAAATACAAGTTCTAGGGGCTCCTTGAGATTTCTTAGTATTATCTCTACAGATGATCATTTCATCTACATATAAAGATTTTACTTCTACCTTGCCAATCCTATCCTAATTGTGGCATTTTATTGCCAGACTATTTTGATTGGGCCTAGGTTTCAAAGTTTATTGGACAGATAAAGAGTAAGCATATCTGTCCTTGTTCCCCACTTTAAGGAGAAAGCATTGTATCTTCTCCATTCATATAAGGCGTTCTCACTGGAAGTATGGAGTACATGTCTTTAATCTGTTGAGAAGGTTCTGTTCTACTTCTAGTCTCCTGATAGCTTTTACCATGAACAGCTGTAGAATTTAGTCCAATACTTTTTCTCCAACTACTGACAGGATCATATGGCTTTTTCCTTTCCTCTGTTAAAATGATGACTTTTGGGAGTGGATCTTCCAATGCTGAACCAACACTGCTATCCCTATTAACAAAACCGCTTTCTACATACTGCCAGATCTGACTTCTAATAGTATGTTTTGTTAAACAAATTTCTGTCTGTGTTCATACTTTTTTCTTCTGTTATCTTTATCCAGTTTTAGGATTAGCACAATGTTGCATTCCTAGAATGAGGGGAGAAGTGTTCCTTCTTTTTTCTGCTTTAATTGTTTGATATAATTTATCAGTTAAAATGTATATGAGCCTGCTGTTGTCATATAGGTAGGTTTTCAAGCTAGGAATATACTTTCTTTAATAGATGCTATTCAAATTTTATATTTCCTCCAGAGTTAGTCTCATTAATTTGTCTTCCAAGGTACTTCTTGGAAGTTGTCAAATTTATTTCAAAAAAGATTTTTGTAATATGCTTTCTATATCCTTTTAAATTCTGTAAAATCTGTGGTAATGTCTCCTAGATCTTGATATTGTAATTTTTAAAATGTATAACTGATATTGTGTAACAGGAAGAAAAGGTCTAAAGGAGCAGAGGAAGTGGGAGGGGTAGGGGAAAGGAAAAAAGGGAAAAGACAAAATATGAGAAAAGGAAAAAAATGGAAACATTGTTTGTTTTGTCTTTGCAAATAGGGAAGGGTGGAGGGGGTGAAGGGAGGGCAGGGGAATGGGGAAAAAATAAGAACCAAGATACATCATGTAGTGGTATAAGATCCCAATGATGAATGTAACTGTATTTTATACCTAAAATGTACCAATAAACTTAATGGATAAAAAAAAGAAAAAAAAAAGAAATCAGCAATAATAATAGAGTCAAAGACAAACTGGATATTGGCATATCATAAGAATCCATAAAAGCTACAACTCTACCACCTGTTGTGGTTTATATCTAGATGTCCCCTCAAAGCCTCACCTGCTCATGGATGAAACATTGGGGAGGTGATTGGATCATGGGTGTATGATAATCACCAGTGGATTAGTCCACTGGTGCATTTATAGCTGAGTTGCTGTAAGAGGTGGGATCTACTCAGAAGAGGTGAGTCATTGTGGGGCAAGGCCTGGAAGGGTTTATCTCTTCCCTGCTCCTCCTTTCATCCTCTGCTCCTTGTCTTCAGGTCATGAGCAGCCCTCCTCTGTGATGCTCCTCTGCCATGCTGCCCTGCCTTGGAGCGAGCTGACTATGGACTGAAACCTCTACAAAGTGTGAGGCAAAATAAACAATTCCCTCCTTTAAGTTGTGGGTGTTAAGTACTCTATCAGTGATGAAAAAGTAACCAAGACACCATACTAAACAACAGAAAAGAGATGTGCAATAATAATATAGACACAAAGACAAACCAAATATCAATACTGTAACTACCTACTAAATGCAATTATACTATTATTAACAATGGAAATCAACAATAAAAGCATAGTTGACTATCTAAAAGTTAATAAAATGTAATAGTAATAATAATAAAAATTGAAGAGATGAGGGAAGGGAAAACAAAAGATTTGAAAAAGAAAAGCATGATGAGGTGAAGTAAAGTCAGATAAAGAATCCAATTAAAGAATAAAAGAAAGATAAGAGAATTAGATAAAGGTAACGGAAAAAATATGAAAAAAGAGAAAAACAAAAAATAATAAAACCAATAGCAAAAGGTGAGAAAAACAGAAAAAAAAGAAGAAAAACCCTCAAATCTCCAAATATAAAGAAAAAGAGAAATGAGACCAAAAAAGTTCCTTCATGTGGTTTTTGGGTTTTTTTTTGGTACCGAGATGGAACTCGGGACCTTGCACTCGCAAGGCAGGCAGCAGAACCACCAAGCTAAATCCCCGGCTCTCCATGTCTTTTGATGTGTTTTCTTTTCAGGTCCTGCAGCACTGGAATCCACCAGATATGAGGGAAGTGATCAAGAATCACAAGAACCTATTTTGTGCCACACCCACTTGTGTGTGAGTGTGTGTGTGTACCCATGTGTACGCTAAGCCCACCCCACTTTTTCTGCTGGGTGGGGTCAGTCACTGGCATGGTGTCTGCTTTAGGGCTATATTCACTCCAGTGGCTTCTAATGTTTGTGTCCCTCTGTGTGCCCTAAGTCACTGATATCTCAGCTATCTTAATGGCCCGAGACACACTCACTTTGGACTCCACTCTTGAAAGGTTGCTCAAAGCCAGTAGTGCCCCTAGAGCCACAATGCTTGTCTGTCTGGCTCCCATGGAGTATCACAGAGGCACCCTGGTGGTGTGATGTAACTTGTGCTGATGGCCAACATGGCAAAAGGGAGAAAGAGAACGTAGCAGCATCCTGCTCTGTCTTGAAAGCTCACGTCCTTTGGGCTGCTGGCCTAGCAATTTCAGGAGGATCAAAGTTGATGAGGCAGAGATGGTAATTACAGGATTGGCTCAGGACAAAGGTCACTCATACTTTTTGCAAATAAGTAAGGCCATGATAAAGAGCTTTAGTGCATGTAGTTAATAGAGTTCCACAGATTGTACCTATCTGCTTTTTCCACCTTAGCTCACTACAAATTATTTACTCGAGAAATGTGATTATATATCATTTTCTGATACAGCACCCCATGCTAGCATAAAAGAATGATGATTATGGTAACCTATTATTACTCATATAATAAATTTCGTACATTAAACTTTGCTAATAATAAGGAGTTACTATAAATTGGGTATGGTTGCACAAGCTTGTACCCCAGCTACTGGGAGATTCAGGCAGGAAGATCACATGTTCAAGGCCAGCCTAGGCAACTTGGCAAGACCTTATCTTTGAAAAGAAAAAAAGATCCGGGGACTTAGCTCAGTGGTTCCAGCGCCTGCCTCACAAGCGCAAGGTCCCAAGTTCAATCCCTGGTACCAAAAAACAACAACAACAAAACAAATAAAAGTAATCTGCAACTCTCTCATTGGTTAAAAACAGAAAACTAATGTTAAAAAAAAAAAAGCCTGGGGGTGTGACTCAGTGCGAGAGCACCTGCTTAACACATGTGAGGCCTTGTTTATAATCCCAGTGAGAGAGAGAGGGGGACGGAGGGAGAGGGAGAGGGAGAGGGTGATGGGCAGGGGAGGAAGGAAACAAAGAGAAGAAAAGAAGCAAAAAGAAAAAATATGTCTCTGCCTCACCAGGTACAACTTTCCCTTTGGTTCCAGATGCCATTTCCAATGCCATCTAAGAAAGGGTTATGTGTGTGTGTGTGTGTGTGTGCGTGTGTGTATGACAGAGGTTGTTTACTTATTTATTACTGTTCACTTATGCCTTTATTTCAATCTGTCTTTCTTGTTACCCAGAGTCAGTGACCTAACGTGACCACTCACAGTCCCTATCCACAGACTCAAAGCACCTTAGGACGATGGAGACCGGAGCTCATCAAAATAACTGCCAAAAGATTGACACTTTTTTCCAGAATCATAAACACTTAGATTTCAAAGATGGAGGCATTATCTAGAGGTCTTCCAGATACATCTGTTTCACTTTGAGGAAGAGAAATCAAAGTCATCCTTGACTGAAGAGCATCCATTTACTGATCATAGGTTTATTTGCATTTGCTTTTGCACAAGGCAGCGGGATGTATCAACCTGTAGCCTGTCTC
Organism: Heterocephalus glaber; assembly: GCF_053883595.1. NCBI lineage: Eukaryota > Metazoa > Chordata > Mammalia > Rodentia > Bathyergidae > Heterocephalus > Heterocephalus glaber. Next base: position 164,181 of record NW_028258471.1, on the reverse strand, counting down.
AGGTGACGACAGTCCCAGGTGAAATCAGCTGTTTCAGCTTATGACCTACAATGGAGAATGTCTGTCAGGGGATCCTTGGGAGAAAGCGGGGGGAATGGTGAATTTTATGTGTCAATTTGACTGGACCACCATATTTGGTAAAACATGGTTCTGAGTGTATATGTGAGGGTATCTTTGAGAGAAGGGTTACATCAATAGGATGAGTAAGGCTGAGTGTCCCCTGTAACATGGGTGGCCTCATCCAATCCACAGAGGCCCTGAATGGAACAAAAGTCTGATCTTCCTCTGAATCAGAGAGAAATCTTCCTGCTTGACTGCCTTCAGCCAGGAACATCAGCTCTTCCCGAGTCTCAAGCCTGTCAGCCTTCAGACAGAAACTATACCATCAGCTCTCCTGGGCCTGCAGCTTGCTGAGTGCAGATCTTGCAACTTGTCAGCTTCCACGATCACGAGAACTCATCCCTTGTTATCTCAGTCAACCCCCAAACTCTCCTATCTCTCTCAAGATCATTTTCTCTTTACCAGATAAAGATGTTTTAGTCAGCAATGGACTATGTAGATCATAGTGGCCCCATGAGATTATAAGGAAGCTGAAAAATTCCCATCACCCAGAGACATCATAGCAATGCTAACATAATACCCTAACATTACTCATGTGTTAACAGCAATGTATAAAAACACAGCTCCAACGATCATGTACAGCACATATCACTTGATAATGACAGTAAGTGTTGCTTGCATACGTAGTTACTACATTACATTTTTGTTGTCATCTGAGAGCCTACTCTTCCATAAATATAATTTTTAAAAGTTAAATGCAATGCAGCCTCAGGCAAGGCCTTCGGGGTATTACTATCACAGGAGATGAGAGCCACGTGCCTGTTATTGCCTCCAAAGACCTGCTGGTCATACAAGATGAGGACATGGAAGACGGGCACTAATGACCCTGACCCTGCACAGCCCAGGCTAATGTGTTTATGTCTTAGTTTGTAACAAAAAATGTTCAAGAAAATAAAATTAATTTTTGCTTGTTTGTTTTTTGTGGTACTGAATATTGAACTCAGAGTCTTCACACTGAGCCTTTTTTGGTTATTGTTATTTTGTTTTGTTGAGACAAGGTCTTGCTCAGTTGCCCAGGCAGGGCTCATACTTGAGATCTTCCTGCTCCAGTCTCCCAAATGTGTGCCACCATCCTCAGCAAAAAGTGAATATCTTAAGAGGAGAAAAACACTTATAGAATGAGGCTACAAGGAAAAATATTTTTGTGTGACTGTGCAATGTTTGTGTTTTAAGCTGTGTTATTACAAAGGAGTCAAAACATTTTAAAAATTTAAACATTTATAAGGTAAAGAGAACTTTCTGTACGTTAATTGTTAAAGAAAAATTTTTAATAAATTTAGCATAGCCTAGGTGTGCAGTGTTTAAAAAGTCTACAGTGGTGCATGGTAACATCCTAGGCCTTCACATTCACTCTCCATGCTCTGGGCCACCTGCCCAGAACAGTTTCTAGTCCTGTGAGTCCCTTTGTGGGAAGTGCCTTATATAGGAGTCCCATTTTTAAAGGCTTGCATACTGGATTTTTTACTGTTCTCTTTCTGTTTACAATGCAGATGCTGACCACTGTGTCATAGTTGCCCACAATGCTCAGTACGGTCACATACAGTACAGGGTCATGGCCACACATCAGAGCCTGGTGCACGTTTGGGTTTGCCTGAGTGCTCCAGGGACAAGTGTCACAGTAATGAAGTGAACTGATGACACGTTTCTCAGAATGCAGGACTCTGTGCATATGAGAGAGTGTGTGTGTGTGTGTGTGTGTGTGTGTGTGTGTGTGTGTTATTGGTTGTGGGAAACCCTAATGCTGCAGTGGCTGAGTTGACTCAGACCACAGAGAGTGGGTCACGGTTACCAAAGTGTCTGGATAACTTCTAGAACTCTGTTCTCTCCTAAGTCCCAACCTTCTTTGTGAAGTGTCATCATTTTATCCACTTCAGTATCAGAAGAGTGGGCAGGTGACAGGAAGAGAAACTGAGGAGCTGGCATAGGATGGCCAGGGTCTTGATTTGGTGGAGGCTGCAGGCCATCTAATGCAGCTCCTCCCACAGGAGGGGGAGGGTTACTACACCACGTGGGTAGGGCACAGGCACACAGCCCTCCTGCTTCCACACAAACATCCTCAGCAAGGTTCTGTCCCCACCGGCTACTAGCTATATTCCTTGAGCTCATCCTTATTTGACTTATTTCTAAAATGAAAAAATAATAACAGCCTATGGTTTGTTAGGATGATTCCTTGAGAATATAGAAGTACAAAGCCCTGCACCTGCTATGGATGTCAGTAAATGTTAGCTATTATCCATAGTCCTGCCAATTCAATATTAACCTTAATTGGGGTTTGACTGTTGAGATTCAGTTTTTCTGTATTAGCTTTCCCTTTAAACTTGGGCAGCTGCAGGTTTGACAACCATAACATCCCTATTCTGTAATGCCTTGGTACTCAAAGTGTAATCTGTGATCTGGCAGCAAACAGTGTAGGGCACCTGCTAGGAATGCAGACCTCAGGCCCAGGTGAATCATGAGCACATTATCTTGCCTAAGGCTTGGGAGGAAGATGACAAGGTGACAAGGAGCACAAGGCCAGTGATAGAGTCCTATGATAATACCCTGGAGACTCCTCTGTAATTTAGGACTGATTAACATTCAGCCGTGGGAAGATTGAGGATAGCAGGAAGGGCAGAACTACAGGGAGGGCAGGACCCAGGGCAGCAAATGGGGCTCATGGACCCCTTGATGTCACTGGCATTAGATGCTACAACTACACCTGCCTTCTTTATGTTCCATTCACATGCTCAGATAGGCCCAGTCTGTGTAGATATCTGCTACTTCTGGATCAGTTAGTTGGCTCTGGCCAGGACTGAATGACAGCTGGCAAGAAGATAACTGAGGGTCACCCCAGTTTGTATCCACTATAAAGACCATGTTCCATGTTCCAGAAAGATGGCTGAGCCCAGATTCTTTTCTGTCCATTTGAATGAGACATAGAACCTGACTACAGTGGACCCCGAAATAATATAATGTTAGGCATCTTGAGTTTGGTGAGTGGAAGAAATGGAAAAGGGAGCCTGACTTAGAGTTATTTTTAGAGAACAGTATATTTACCACATTAATACACTGACAATGACTGCTAACCCATTTAAGTGTGCTTAGTAGAAGTTTATTTGGAAAATTTAATTATATAGAAGATCCTTTGGGAACTTTAGTTTCCTTTAAAACTACATACTGTCTCTAGAGGAATAGATAGTTCACTCCAGGGTCCAGGAAAAAAGTCTGAATCTCTCAGAGGGCCATATTTTGGAATTTATTTTGGAATTTGAACTACTGTGTAGTCAAGTGAGGAGAAAGAAAAGAATTATCCCTACACCTTTATCTGACCCATTATTGTTTTATCTCTGATGAAAAGATATGCAGGTTAACAAAACCCCAAACACTCAGAACTCAGCCAGGAAAGAGACACATCCTTGGCTCTAAGTCCACTAACTAGGTATATCATAGCCACATTTATTTTTTTTTAATTTTTTTTTGGTACCAGGCATCAAACTCAGGACCTTGTGCTTGCCAGGCAGGCACGGTGCTACTGAGCTAAATCCCCGGCCCTCATAGCCACATCTTTGAAAGCAATAACCCCCCTGTTCTCTGGAGTGTGTCCAGTTGTGTGCTGCATTGTAAGAAGGGGCCTGAAAGCTACAGGGATTCCAGGTAAAGAGCACCAGAAGAATGGAGAAAAGATCTGGATACCATGCTACTGAAAGGCTCACAGAATATAGAATTAGGAACTAGAAACCATGGAATTTAGCCAGAAGAGTCTTCAGCAGCCTTGGCCCTGCGGAGGAGATCACAGGAACATGTTCTCCTCTGCTCCTGAAGGCCAGTCTGTGGCTAGCAAGTGGAAATGAGGGAGACAGTGATTTTGGAAGACCACTTTAAAAAATGTCACAGAATTTTTCTCATGGAGAAAATTGTTGATGCCTGGGGAGAAAATCTTGACAAATCTTATTTTGTATTGGAGAATTGCTGGAGCAGGAATGTTATCAGACTTTAGGATTAGAGACGGTGAAGGAAGCTCCTGCAAAGAGGTGAGGAAAGGAACTGGATGTGTTTGTGAGAGGGAAGAGTGAGGAAGGGAGAGGAGAGAGAGAAGCTGCCAAGAAGCAGGAAGCCAGGAGAAAGTCATGGCCGCACAGCCACGAAGGACTGGAGAGAGCAGAAACGCCTCTTCCTGAATCCATTTATCAATCTGCTTTGGGTGCTCAGATCTCTGTGTTAGCCAGTGGAGATAGTATAGTGACAATGACTTTTAAGCAAGAAACCAAATGAGGTGAGCATGGTGGAGGCTTGGCAGTATCTGTGTGGAGATATTTTGACATAAAAGAATGCAAAGTCTATGTGACCAGAGCAGAACCTTGACATGCTTTGAAATCGTCAGAATTGGACCCAATCTTATCTGATCTTGTAAGGGCAAAGGAGCCCCAGGTTTGGTTTGGTTTTTTTGAGACAGGGTCTCACTATGTAGTTCAGGCTGTCCTTGGACTCACTATGAGCCCAAGCTGGCCTTGAATTTGCAACAACCCTCCTGCCTCAGCCTCCTGAGTGCTGGGATTACAGGAACCATCCCTGATCTCATTTTTATCTGATCAATAAAATGTGGCATCAATCTAGGGATGTAGCTCAGTCTAGAATGTGAGGCTCTAGATTCCATGCTCAGCACCAACCCTGCTCCCCAAAACAAATGACAAATAAATGTCATCTCTCCAGAAGGTTCTAGAAGGTGAACATTGATTGCTGAAGGGATTTGCATTAAGGCTCCATTGGGAAAGTTCCTGCTTTGGACAGGAAGTTGAATTATATGGGTTTTATGTCTAGCTTGGTATCAGAACCACTTGGAGATTGTTTTAAAACTATGGAGTTCAGAATCTCTGGGAAATAGGAACAAACAATTTAAAATTTTTTTAAAAAATTAATTTTCCAGGGACAGGGGGTGTAGCTCAGTGGTGAGTGCACTTGGCTAGCTCCCCCAAGAACCCGGGGTTTAATCACAGCACCAAAAAAAAAAGTTTCTTTGGTGCTGTTAGTGCAGTTTAGAATACAAACTGGCATTTGGAAACGAGCAAATTAGATGACTTTTAAGGTTTATTTCAGCTTAGAGCTGTTTTTGATGGCATAAAATACCAGCTCCTCCACAGAGTCAATTTTATCTTTCCAACTGGAGTTTTAAAAACTTGTTTTTATGGCTTTAAAAGGAATACAAGTTGCTTATAAAAATTCAAATACTACAGAAATATAGGCTATGTATCCCTATAAATAACCATTATTGAAATTTTATATATATATTACAGATTTTTTTCCTTAAATTCTTTTATTGGTACATTTTAGGTATACAATACATTTACATTTCTCATTGGGAACCTGTGCCTTTACATGATGTATCTTGGTTCTTATTTTTTCCCCTTCCCCTGCCCTACCTTCACCCCCTCCACCCTTCCCTATTTACAAAGACTTTGTTTCCATTTTTCCCATTTCTCATAATTTTTCCTTTCCCTTCTTTCCTTTCCCCTACCCCTCCCATTTCCCCTACCCCATGGAGGGCTTGAAAGGAGGGCAGGGGAAGGGGGAAAAATAAGAACCAAGAGAGATTACGTAAAGGTGCAAATTTCCAATGATGAATGTCATTATATTGTATATCTAAAATGTACCAATGATTAAAATGAATAATTGATCATGCAAAATAGGAAGAAAAGGTATATTACAGATTTGACCATATATATCTATATCCACACATCAAACTGATAATCCTTTGATGTGCAAATATCATAAGTTACTATTGCTTTGTGCATTCAGTAATGCATCTTGACAATATGTAAAGGCCTTTCTATATCAGTACATATAGAGCACCTCATTTTTCTAACTGTCTGGGTTTCACTAAATGGCTGTATCATAATACAATAGACATTTAAGTTTTTCATTTTTTACTATTATAACCACTACTGGAATAAATATCATTGCAGGATATTTCTTGGTGTTTGTTATCAAGTGTATATTTGATATAAATTTCTAGATTTAGAATTTTGAAAATATTTTCATAAGGTCCTACCTATTTATACTTATGCTAACAGTTGTATTAAAAAGTTCCTGTTTCCCCATTCTTATAGCCATTACTATATTATCAATTTTTCAAATTTAAGATAATCAGATACATGGAAAATGTATTGTTATTGTCTGAATTTTAATTTCTTTGGTTCCTGCTGCAAATTAGATCAATATTGATGTTCATTGTAATTTCTTTTACTTTTATGAATTACCTATTAGTGTTCTTTGCTTGTTTTTCTATTATATTAAAATTTCTCATAGATTTATATTGAGTTTCTATTGTGCTTCTTAATCCTTAATGCAATTTTCCTATAGTGTATATCTTTTTATTTTTATTAAAACTAGATAATATATTTTATAAGAATCAAAACTGTGCAGAAAAGTAAACACAGAGATGTTTCTTTCCTCCCCCTTCCCTTCACCTCATTTCTCCCTATTTCCCATGTGAAACCATTTTTCCTGTGTTTTATTATATACACATGAACAAGAATGTTTATGTAGTATTTTTCTTATTTTCTTACATAAAATGTAGCATACAATAGAGATGCTCTGATCTTAGTTTTTCACTAGTATTTTACTTTCTACACACTATTATTATCCTAGTGATCATTTTGTATTAATACACATGAACATTTTTCAACTGTAGAATCTTCTGTTATGTGGATGTATCATAGCATATGCTGAATATTTGAGTTGTTTCCAATTCATTTTATAACTGTAACCAATGGTGAAATGAATACATTTTTACATATTTCATCTTGTATCTGGTGCAGTGTATGTGTAAGGAAGAAACCTTAGAAGTAGAATTTCTGAGTGAAAGGATTGTTACTTGTCTTTTAACTTTGTTGCAATGTCTTTCATTATAAAGAAGTTTTACATTCTTATGTTAATGTTATCTGTTTAATACTTTTCAGTTTTGTAGGTAGTACTTTCCTTGGAAAGACCTGCTGTGACTCTAAATTATAGGAGCATTCTTTACTATTTTCTTCCAAAGCAGAATACACACACACATCTTTAACATACAAGGATTTTACATTATCTGTGATGTAAGAATCTAATTTTCTTCTCCCATAGGAATATCCCACAACACTTTGTGCTTCACTTATGGAGCTATCATCTTCCTCCTTCTGCCTGGAAAGGTAAACTTGTATGTGAAACATTACCTCTGCCACTAGATTGTGAGCTCCTATAGAATAGATACTGTGCCCTGTTTATCTTTTCATACCTGACATCTCACACCACAGTCCTGGCTTATGACAGATTTTAAATACTTCTTTAGTAAATTCAGTAGAGAGTATAGACTGGTGGCCAGCCTTCCACCAATATTAGTCCATTTAATCACAATAGAATGAGAGCAAATAGACTTCTATTGCTAATAGAGACAGTGAAATTAGTGTTGGGACAAACCTGTAAAATTCCAGTAATATGAAACACTGGTGTAATGGTAAACAAGAAAGAAATTCTTGAAGGTCTCTTCTAGTTTGTGAAAGTGCCGGGTAAAACAAGTCAAAAATGTTCAAAAGCAAGTTTTATACTGTTGGTAGTCAACCGAGACATGAGTATAATGAGGGAAATGTGCTTCTGTCTTCTGTGGAAATCAATACCATTAGGGACCATGTCCAACACTCACCTCAAAGTTTTACCTGAGAAATTTCATTTAACAAATATTAGACTGAACCATATGAAATACTAATATGTAACTCATTTTAATCTATAAAAGCTGCAGTTTCATATGGTTCCATTCAATATTTATTGAACTGTGTACCCCAGATAGTAGGTGAAAATTGCAGGGCTGGGGATTTAGCTCAGTGGTTTTGCCGCCTGCTGTGCAAACACAAGGACCTGAGTTCGATCCCCAGTACCAAAAAAAACTGCAACCAATCAAAGACATTTCAGTTAAAAAATGAACATGGTCCTTTTCCAAATGGAGCTCACAATTTAGTGAGCAGGAAAGAAAATAACAAGACAGTAAGTATAGGTATTTGCAAATTTCTACAGCACTACGCCTTTCTTTCTTTTCTTTTCTTTCTTCTTTCTTTCTTTTTTTCATTTCTACATTTCTTTCAGTCTTTCAGTCTTTCTTTCAAGGCATAAAAGGATTTATTAGGCAGTATCTTAAAAGTACACACTCAAAGAAATAGTGTGAGGGCCCTTTAGGAGGCACATTATTTTCTGGGACTGAGAATATCTGTTTTTGGTGGTGGAAATCTGGGGAATTTGTGAATCTAGAAAGTTAGGACTTGGTTTACTACAGGAGAAAGTGATGGCCACCCACAAGTAGAAAGATTAGGGCTCATTTTATAAGTGAAAGGCAATGGGCCCAGTCTCTCTCTCTTTTGTTTTTTAAAGATGGGGAATATAAGATGTGAATCATTAAAATATTTTGAAGTTGCCCTAATTTAAAAGAAAATGTTATCTTTTTACTATTTTCACTTCGTTCTTAATCTTTATATCCCTTCTAGATCTTCTTAAAGCTTTATAAACAATCAAGTCATTTAAAATTCATGTGTTTTCAGTTTTGAAAACAATTTAAATTCACAAAAAATCACTTTCTAAAATGCAGTTTTTAAAAGTTACAGTTTAATGAGTTTTGACAAATGATGTGGCTGTGTAAACACAAGATACGGACATGTTCATTGCCCCACAAGTTCTTTAGGGCATGTGCAGTTGATTATTGAATTGACTCTCACTGAACAGGCTGAATTCCTCCAAATCCCTCCTGGAGTGAGGCCCCTGGGTGGAGCAGAAACCGCTAGGACTCTCACTGTGACTGAGTGGGAGTTTATCTATGGAAATGGGTCATCCAGTTCAGCTGCATTAACCAGTCCATGCTGAGAACCCACAATGTGCCCAACACCACAGGCCACCAGCTGTATGCTCATCCCTTTGTACTTATATCCACTCTCTTTCATCTATCCACATATTTCTTATGTTAGCTTTCCTGACTCTTTCAGCTTCCTCTGCAGCTCTGAACTCCTTAGGTCTGAAACCTATGGTCTGTGGATATCTTTGTGGGAGGGGAGGAGACACTGAAAGCTTGTTTCCTTCCTGAATGTTTGAACACTGGTGAAAGGAAAAGATGACTCTGCTTATGAAAACCTCAGCAGAAAGAGGTTCAGGGACGTTGGCTCTGATTGACATGCAGTGTCACAAGTGACCAAGCACATGATTCAGATGTGCATTCAGCAGCTTTGCAGAGGTGGTGAAGAAACATTAGTCATCGCTTTCTTTTCTTGGTGAGTACAAAGGCGTGAAGAATAAATATTGCTAGAGTCTATGTCCCCAACCTTTCAAACAAAGAAACACTAATTGTAGTATCCCACTCTGGTCTTCAGCCTTTGCAGGTATAATGCAGGCTATTTTGAGAAATGATATATATAAGTAAATAAAAAATATCAGTAATGTCTAAATCAGGACTTATTAACACACATAGTGTTAGATAACCAGTAAGTGGATAACAATCCATTGCTACTGAGTTTAGCAGGGAACCCATTGATTCTTATGGATTTGTTAGTCATCTAATGTTGCATGTATTACAGTAGAGAAGTAATTCCCAAACTGATTCCCAGAATTATCTTTATTGTGTGTTGAAAATTCATATTCCTTGGAGTCTGACTGACTCATCTGGGCGAAGTTCCCAGGAATCTGCACTTTTAAATCAAACTGCTCGTGGCCTATCTAGGGTCTACCCTTTAAGGAAAAGAATTTGAAACTAGAGATCTGGGCTTCCGGGACTGCAGGGTTCCATTTACTAGTGGTGTAGGCTTGGCTTAGCCATGCATTGCTCTGGACCCCTGGGCCTCTACTGGGGATGATTCCCAAGTTCTTTAAGGAGGGTAGAAATATGGTTAAAGTATCCTAGCCCATGGCACACACACACATTCTTGCCTGGCCTTGGTAGAAGCACAATGATATTGCAGGTTGTTCTCATTATATCACTAGCTCCTCATTGGGCAGCCAGGGGCAGCTTAATGTCTCTAAACCTCCCTAGCTAGGGCTGAGGATTTAGCTCAGTAGTACCATGCCTGCCTCAAAAATGCAACTTCCTGAGTTTGATCCCTGGTACCCAAAACACAAAAAACAAAAAAGCCTCTCTAGCTATAGTACAGTCTCCAGTCCTAGTGATCCTCAACTCCACATCATATTCCTCTGGCAGTTCACCTAAAGATTTCCTTGTCCCCATTTTTAAAGGAATTCCTTCTATCAATCTTCAATCATTCCCTCTTTCTCTTGTGTGGCCTGAAAGCCCATGATCAGCAAAGTAACAGCGGAAATGTTCAGCCATATTACTTAGCAAGCCTTACAAGGATAAACTGGGTCTGCTCTTTGGAATATGAGTGGTTAATGCCATGTATTCTTAGTTTTAGAGGCTCAACCAAAACTGAGAGAACGAGAATGTTCCATTTTAGCATTCACCTCAGAAATATCACTTCAATGGGAGCCCAAAAGAGAGTTGTTTCCATGAGGCTAAGGGAAATGTTTAAGAAAAAAATCATTCAGATCTTTCAAAAGATGTCATATAATCAGGTGTGGAAATGAAAAGTGTAGCTCTTGGAGGTTATAAAAATCTGCAGGATTGGGCTGGAGATGTAGCTCAGTGGCACCATGCCTGTCTGGCAAGCACAAGGTCCTGAGTTTGATCCCTGGTACCAAAAAAAAAAATCTACAGGATTATGTCAGGGTATTTAAGTTCTTTATGTTTCTGTTTCTCTTTAAAGGGGCTAAAGTGACGTCCTCATAGAAAATGTGTGACAGTCCATTTTCTGTTGTGAAAAAAGGACCACAGACTGTATAATTTATAAATAATAAAAATAATTAACTACTTAGGCAAAAATTTTGTTAATTGTTATTTACTTACCAGAGAAGAAATTTCAGAATAAAAGAGAATGAGCTAAGGGAACAAAAGTAAGGCAGGATCTCTTGAAGAGGAGGTATCAAGACCAGGTCTCTTAACCTGAGAGGGATGTCCTGGGTGGGTTAGCAGAGGGGAGGGAAGATTTGCTTATCCGGAAAAGCATAAGAAACTGTAAACATAAATTTGTTGGCTGCTAGTGTCAGGCAGACCTGTAAAATATCACTGTATGGAGTACAGGACAGTAAAGCCTTGAAGAGACACATGTGCAATGTTAACATCTGGATATCATATTGGGCAGGCTGGAAAATGCCTGTCAAGGTCACCTGAAAGGTCAACATGGCTCTTTCAAATGATAAAACCCTCACTCTTGTGAGCCCTTGTATGATTTGATTTCTGATTCCCTAGGCCAGTAATGGCAAACCTTTTAGGGATGAGTGCCCATACTACAACCCAAAACCCACTTATTTATCGCAAAGTGCCAACATTGCAAATTAAACCTCAATACTGAGGTATTAATTTAGAAAAAACAACTCTTACATTAACATCTTTTGTCTTAAAAGAAAAACAACACAGGTGCCATAGGTTCACCACCACTGCCTTAGGCCAATAAAGAACCTCCCAGTATGGAGGGAATGTGAATCATCGGAGAGCACATCTTCCTGTCTTCCCCCTCCCAGCTGACTGGCTAGAGTGCTTAGCGTCCTGCTCCCACTGAGAAAACTGTATTCATGCTTACTCTTCACTCTCTTATTCTTTCAGACACAAATGCACGGTCTCCCTCCTATTAGGAGCGGAGCTCCAGGAAATGCAGCAATACTCTAATTTATTGATTTGCTTTTTTGGTTGCCTTTTCTGAGAAGACATATTACTGTGATGTACGGTGTGGAAGCTGCTGACATTTATAGGAAACAGAGATGGAAACAAGCTATCAGTTCTAGCTGAAATACCATGTTGGGAGAAGCCAGTGTCTAATTGGATGCCTGCCATCATGTCCCCAGACCTCCCTAAAATGGCATTCCAATGGTGGCCTGCCCTTTTGGGACTTTGGCTGCTAGCTGATATTTCTGTGCTTGCTGTGTCACACTTATGGTACTCAGAAAGAAGCTCTGCACTGTAAGTACCAAGGCAGGGCAGGAGGCAGAGGTGAGATCAGATGATTTTGGTCACTCTTATCTAGCTTCCTTCTGCATCCACTAAAGCTGCCTGACATAAATATTTGGGTTATGTATACATTTCTTGCTATGTGAATGCAGCTTCATAATAGATCCCTTGGCACCTCTTCCAACCATAAGGTTGTGCCTGAATGCCTGTGGAAAGAAATTCTGAGCCCAAGAATAACCCTGCACAGAATTCTTTGCTAAGAGAAACCTTATGAGATACAGTAAGTATGTTTGAGATCACTACACTCACCAATATCTGGTTCTTTTCCTTTTTTTCCTAAGAAGCATAAAAGGATTTATTAAGCAGAATTTTAAAAGTACATACTCTAAGGAATAGAGTGTGGCCTCTCAAAAGGAGGAGAGGTGCATTATTTTCTGGAGCTGAGAATATTTTTTTCATGGGGTGGAAACCTATGGAATTTGTAAATCTATCAGAGGTTCTATCTTGGTTTACAGGAGAAAAAGGTAGCACAGAAAGATAATGACCCATTTTACAGGTGAAAGAATCAGGCCTGGTCTGTCTGTCTGTCTGTCTTTCTTTCTTTCTTTCTTTCTTTCTTTCTTTCTTTCTTTCTTTCTTTCTTTCTTTCTTTTTCTTTCTCTCTCTCTTTCTTTCTGTTTCTTCTCTCTTTTTCTTTCTTTCTTCTCTTTTCTTTCTCTCCTTCCTTTCTTTCTTTCTTTCTTAAAATAGGTAAGCTGTTTTGCCCAAAAACATTCTTTGAACCCCTTTATTTTAAAATCAGATTTCTGCATTCTATCAACTAAGCTAATTTATGGACTTATAGTATCTTTAAGGGATTTGGGTGTGATGGGCCTGGAAGAAAAGAAATATAAACATACCTAGAGAATGCTGATATGGATAACCTTGGGTAACACTGATTGTTTGCTAAAGTTTCAGTCTTTTTTTTTTTTTAAGCAGACTTCAAGTTTATTCCATCTGCCAAATGGCAGAGAGCAGGAGACAGATGGACTTTCCTGTAGGCATCAAGGGCCCTCCCAGGACTGGTAGAATTACAAACTCCAGTTCCACGTCAGTCTGGTTTAAGTGTCTTCCTCTTCCTTTTCTTCCTCCTCCTCTTCCTCATCCTTGTTGTCTTCATCAGAGCTGAAGGTGCCATCGGGCAGGTTGTAGACATGGATGACCTGCTTGTTTGGGTCCTTGAGGATGAGGCACTTGCCCTCCTCCAGCTTCATGCAGATGTCCATGACACAGCGCAGGATGCCCCAGGCATTCTCCATGCTCAGGTTGATCTGGCTGGCAAACTCATTGGGCTTGAACTGCTGGGTGCCTAGGATAACATGGTGAGAGGAGTCCTCGGGACACATAACTGAGCTTGAGGTACTCGGACCTGGCCAGCAGAGCACAGCAGGTCCACTGGGCCAGCTTATAGTTGTTATTCTTGAGCTCAGTGGCAATGACGGCTTCACGCTGCGAGTCCAGCTTCTGCCATCAGTCAACGCCATTACAGTCCCCGGAGTCCTGCTCCTTAAGTGTCCTGATGTTGATGAAGGACACTTCCCCATTGGCTCCCATCATGACGCCATCATGCTCACAGCAGGCAATAAGGTCAATGTCATCGCCAAGCTTCCACCAGTAAGCAACAGAGGCGATTTCATTCTTATCCATGTCATCCTCCACGAATGGGTTTGGGTTGGGGAAGTTGTATCTTTCCTTCCCCATCCTCAAGCACTGCTGGGAGAAATTGTGGTTGATGTAGGTCGCCTCCATGGACAGGTTTCGGGGTGAGTTGAAGGAATTACCTTCATCCTGAGGGCTCATTGGCCATCTCACTCACTGCCAGGAGGTCAAAGTCGGGGTTGTCTCTCTTGTCAAAGAACAGCTTGGACCCAACTCTCTGGACAACGATGTCCCAGGAGTACACTGAGTGAGTGCAGTTCATCAGCATGGCCAGAATTGCATCGGTGGCAAACATATTCCCCTGGGTTTTTGCCAGCTTCCGGATGACAGGGTCGTCTGTGGTGGTGACCATGTGGAAGATGCGCTTGATGCTCCACAGTGGCTTCTCACTCCTTGTGGTGATGTGGTCTAAAGCTTTGTCATAGTATTCCAGGGCCCCACAACACTCGATGTCCTGTGGCTCTGATACTTCCAAGTAGCGCATCTTCATTAATTGAGGAAAATCCATTTCCTCTTTCACCTCCCAGTCACTACGAACTACGAACAACTGAAGAGTCTCGGGGTTTCTGTGATTTTTGATCCCACATCTGCCTCACTCCAAATTGCTTCTGGAATTTTTTCTGCAGCCGTATGCATTCGCTCTCTTTCTGCTTGGCACTCTTAGGCAGGGTTTGCAGGTTGAATTGTATCATGTTCCGCTGATCTTTGTCTCTATGGAGGTTCCGCTGTGCAAACCACATCCGGTTCCGCTGGTAGGCAATCTTCTGCGTGCATGCCGTATCCACCAGCTGGAAACTGCTTTCATCCTCCTCATGGAAATAAGCATTCTGACTTCCGCCACCAAACTGAGAGGAATACTTATTTGTGTACATGGCACCTGTCCAGTCTGCGACCTTTCCTAGCTGGTCTCCTTTGCTGAATGGCTGGTAGGGCATATCCCGAAACTGCTTGGGAATTGCACAGGGACCCCAGCCTGAGGGATTGTCCTGGATCACAGGTGTCATGAACTTCACCATCTTGTAGAACTGCAGAAGCCTCAGGTGGCCTGGATGGTGACAGATGATCCAGGCCAGAGAAGGCCCTGCCTGCGGCACTCCGAAGAACCGGAAGAGGAGGCTAAAGTTTCAGTCTTAAAAGTACAATTTTAAAATTATGATTCTCCTTGTCTCCTTTCTACCTATCTTTATTTCTTCTCTCCTACCTCAGTTCTCCACCCCGAGACTTTGATCTCTTATTCTTCAGGGATGCAGAGGAGCCCAAGGTTTGTCTTCTTATGACTGCTTCAGGCTGAAGAGGGCACTGACCCTGCCTAACCAGGGATCAGAAGTCTCACTCTGATCTGAAGGAGACAAAGCAAGATGGGCTTTGTTGTTTGATGAAGCAAAGTTTAGTCCCAATGCCTCTTTACTTCCTGCCACTGGCTCACCAAAAGCTTTCACCTTTTCTAGGCATATAGAAGACTGAGAGGTACATCAGAACAGAGCCACCTGACTTGTTATGATGACCAATGTAAAGACACACATCATTTCCAGTCTGGGATGATTTGTTTCTCTAGGTTCTACCCCCCCGCCCCAAACCCCCCACCCCACCCCGAGACAGTCATAGAGAAGGCCTGATCCTGAGATGGAAGGCCCCAGAGCTTGAAGCACCCTGGATTACTCAATCCTCTTATGACAACTGGCCTAGAGATCCACAAAGGGCACTGCATGAAAAAGAAATAACCTTCTGCTGCATTAAGCTTCTGAGATTTGGGAATTCTTTTTGCAGTGTAACTTAGCCCATCCTTACTAATATACAAGAGACATTCAATTGAGGGCCTATTAATTCTCCTTCAATCTTACCCTTCGTCTTGCCCAGCCAGCTACTATCTTCCAAGATTGTCTTCTCTCCCATAATCCTCTTTTACAGCCAAACCATCCTCAGACCCTTTAACCACTCAAGCCTCAAGATCCTGCAAACCCAAGAATTTTTCTTAAGTAACTTTTTCCTACACCAGAAATCCTTCTGAAAATGAATCCTTTTTTTTTTTTTTTTCCCAGACAGGGTCTTATTAAGTCACTAAGCTGCCCAGGCTAGGCTTGAATTTGTGATCCTCCTGCCTCAGACTCCAAGAGTACTGGGATGACAGGCGTGCACCACCATGCCTGGCTGCACCCAATTATTTTAGGATAAAAAATGTTAAAGCCCATGGCAAATTAGTCTGAGCATCTAGAGAAGAGAATGGTTGACTCTTTAGTGTCTCTTTACATGATTACATTAAGAAGTAGGTCAAAGTTGTCTTTACTAAGTGATAAGAATTACTTCCTCCTTTTCCCTGGCCGCTCTAAAGTAATCTAAAACTTAAAGTGTTGGCATACAAGTATTCCCCCTTTTTTTTTGGTACCAGGGATTGAACTCAGGACCTTACACTTGTGAGGCGGGCATAGTGCCACTGAGCTAAATCCCTGGCCCAGCGTTTGCTTCCTCTTCTGTAAAGTCAACACCTAAGTGCCAGTGAGCCCAAACTTGAAAGACTGAGAATTCATCTGCATAGCAAGATGGCTCCCCAACCAAAGAAAACAGTTCCGTGGCCCAGAAGTCAGCCTTGTAGCCTTGTAAACCAGTCCAGCAACCTGTCTGAAACCTCTTGCTCCTGTGCCATAGGAAGAAGTCTGGGACCGACAGGCTTTTTCTGCTCTCCATCACCTCTGAGCCAAGCAGAATAAATTCACAATGAATCCTGAGATGTGCTTCAAGAAACCTATGGAGGTGACATCTGGTTCCTGCAATGGATATCACGTGGATGCTATGTTCATTTCCTATTTTACCTTCATCTAGAGAATCTTAACAGAGAGGCCTAAACAACTTGTAGTTTAATTGATGATTTCTCTTTGGTTCAATGTTCTCCAGCCTCAGAGATCTCTGACTGTGAGAAGTAGCCCTCAGAGGACATCAGAAGGTTGCCCTTATTTCTCAGAACACAGAACTTGTATCAGATGTGGAAAGGCCAGAAAGCAGCCAATTATCAGAAAAGCCTGGGTGTATTTTATGCATGCCACAGAAGCATTAGCAGAGAGATAAACTGATTTTACTTTCCGAAGAGGACTGTGTTGGTTGCCTCAGTGGCAGATACTGTTAATTATTTATCCAATATCCTATATCCCACCCCTTCCCTCTGGAATTCTTTGGTGATGGCAATATGCCTGGTGATCAATCATACTTAAACATAAGTAAATTGTAACAATACTGTTTCCTGTTTTCCAGACCCTCTGGCAAAGATGAATACCCAGGTGACCTCATTATTGCCAGTGGGACAAAGGGTAATGTTTCTGGAGAACTTTCTGGAAAAGATTTTACATTTGCAATGTAATGGTCAAGCATGACTGGCATTTATTCCTACATAAGATATAAACATAATACTTAGTGATACAGTAGCCATTTTGTGACTGTTAGGTCCCAAGCATGAGAGAAAATTTCAAGAGAAAGATTAAGACATTAGTTCCTTTAGGGGCTTCTCTGGCCAAGATGGAGTAAGAGGGACCAGGTTAAAATGAACATAAAAAAATAAAATATTTTTAAAGGATTTTTAAGGCACTGGGACATCAGATAATGAATGAACAGTGACATAAAAGAAGCTGGGGTGGGAGGAGTGTGTGGAGCCATATGGTTTTCCCAGATTATTGCCTTGAAATCGAGTTTCCAAGTTGTGGAACAAGTAGACTTCAGAGTTAAGACTTCCAGAGTTGAAGTGATAGAGTTAAGCAACTGAGAGGTCATGGCAGCTAAAGTCCACAGGGCAGAGCACCAGAGAAGGGACTGCTGCACACAGAGAAATCCAGCCATCTGCACAGGGCCCTCCGGGTTTCAGCCAATGGCACATGCACAGGAGGGAACCACTGAAGGCCAGAATGATCTTCTCACATGGGTTACAGTATGCTGCCTGACCATGATAGAATTCAAATAGAAATTAAGAACAGAAGGCTCCCTGGAAATCCCCAAATATTTGGAAACTACATGACCATGTTCAAAGAAACTAAAAGAAAAATTAGAAAGTAGTTTGAAGAAAGGAGGGAGGGAGGGCAGGATGGAGGGAAAGAAAGAAAGAGAGAAACAAAATTTTATGAAATGCCACCTAAACATTCCTCAAGCAGATCATAGTGCTAGACATTTAAATTAACAAAAAGAAAAATCTTAAAGCCAATGATCTCAAATTGATGGTCTCTGGTTCCATTGGGGTTCACAACACACCATCACAAAAATGTGGGAGACCAGAGTGTGTTACCCCAAAGTACACTTCACTGGGATATGTGGAGAAATTGCACACACAGGAGTAGCTCTGAGAAGCTACCCTTTTGTAAAGGAAATTCGTTGTCTATAAAGAAAATCTACATTAGTAAAACTAGGGAGAGTGTAACTTTATCACTTGAGACTTTTTTTTGGTAGGGAATCGAACTCGGGACCTTGTGCTTGCGAGGCAGGTGGCAGAACCACTGAGTTAAATCCTCAGTCCTTGAGACTTTTTTTTAACCTGTATAACAAGATGATTTGGGGGAGGGGGGTACTGGGGATTGAGCTCAGGACCTTACGCTTGCAAGGCAGGTGTGGTGCCACTGACCTAAATCCCCAGCCCAACATGATTTTTATTCAGCATACATTTCTTCCTCTCACTGGCCTATACCTTATCTCCCATGGCCCCCAGGAGCTCCAAGCCCTTGTTTTTTCTGTAGCTCAGGATGCTATAAAAGCTTTAATCACTGGCCCTTCTTTGAGCCTCAATATTTTGGTGGGACTCCCATACATACATAATTTCACATGGGTTTTCTTTTGTTAATTTATCTGATGTCAATTTAATTCATACCTCTATCAAAAGAATCTAAAGCTGTACCCTCAGTTAAAGGGGTTTTTTTTCTCCTCCCTTTCTTCTTTTCAACTTACAAGCATGCCTTTGTTTTCTACCTTCACCTTGCTCCATACCTTAATGACTGACTGTAGGATTAGTTAAAATGTACGGGCTCTTTCCCTTTTTACTCCCCATTCCCAGGTTATGGGAAAGGTCACAATTAAAAGATAGTTTCACCAAAGTATAAAGTGACAGAAGCCAAAGGCACAGATCTTCACATAACAAGCCTCTGAGTAATCACATTTTCTTAGATTTACAGGTACAGGATGACTGTTAACCTCTTGACTGACATAAGATGCTCAAAACTTACACTCCAGAACCAACTATTTCTCAAGGCTAATAAGCTAGCCTGGTGCCCACCTGCCTGAGACTGAGGTAACATTTCCACAAAAGCTGGGACCCCTCTCTCAGCAACACCAGGCAAGACAGACACAGGAGTTATCTTCCTGTCTTCCAACATGCTGGCTTTTGCTAGTAAGACTTTTTCTTCTCCAATCAGTATGTCTCCTGAGTTATTGGGTCTTTTAGGTACCAGGTCTTTCAATTATTGAGTCTTTCACAGTTACAAACCAAGAAGCCATAGGGAAGCCATTTTCCCCTTGTGTACACTTTAATCTTAAAAAGACAGAAAAAGAGCAAATAAAACCTAAAGTAAGGAAAAAACTGGAAATAACATAGGTTATACAGAAATCAGTGAGCTAGGCATCAAGAAAAAAATAGAGATCAAATAAACAAAAGGCTAGTAACCAATAAAATAAAATTTACAAAAAAACCAAAAGGCTAGTTTTGGGGGAAGATCAATATAATTGATAAATCTTATTAGGAAAAAAGGAAAGAAGAAAAAAGTTATCAGTATCAAGAATGGTAGAAGTTGGGGCTGGGGATTTAGCTCAGTGGTGCCGCTGACTGCTTCATAAGCCCAAGGTCCTGAGTTTGATCCCTGGTACAAAAAAAAAGGAAAGAATGGTAGAAGAAATATCACCACTGATTCCACAAATATTAAAAGGATAACAATGAAATATCATGACTAACTTCATGCCCATCAATTCCATAGCTAATATCAAATGAAGTTCATTAAAAAAGACATAACCTAAATAGCCTTGTATCTATTAAAAAATGAAATTTGTAGTTAAACATGTCTCATAAGTAAAATCCAGAGTCCAGGTTGCTTTACTTACAGATTCTATCCAACATTTAGGGAAGAAATAATACACAACCTACTCCTTAAAAATCAGAGATGAAGAAAGTACTTCTCAACTCATCCAATGAGGCCATATTACTCTGAGACTAAGACCAGACAAAGATATTACAGGAAAAGAAAACAATAGCCTAACAACCCACGTAAATATAGATGCAAAATTTATATATAGATAATAAAAATGCAATGTTAGCTTAATATTTGAAATATTTATTCAAATAATTCTCAGTATAAACAAACCCAAAGTAACTTCATATGATCAACTTGGTATATGCAGAAAAAAGCATTTAATACAATTAAGCTTTCATTCTGGCTATAAACTTTCAGCATATATAAATAAAATGATCAAAAGCACTTACCAAAATGTATAGCTAACATGAGATCTAATAATGAAGACTGAATATTTTTCTCCTAAGATCAGGAACAAGACAAAGATGACTATTCCCAACACTTCTATTCAACATTGGTTTTGAGGTTCTAGGCAATGCAATCAGACGAGAAATAAAATCATGTAAATTGACAAAAATAAAATTGTATATTTACATGTAGCACAGTCTATAGCAAGTCCAATAGAATCTATAAAATACTTCTATAATAAATAAATGAGTTTGGAAAAGTTTTAGGATATATGTACATATATAAATGAAATGTATTTCTATCCACTAGCAAAATCCAATAAGATATTTATAACAAAAAACCATTTACAATAGTATGAGATTCTTAGGGATAAATCTAACAAAAATGTTCAGTGTCTACATGCCACAAACATTATTATAAGAAATTTAAAAGAATAAATAAATGGACAGAGAAACTATATTCATGGATCTGAAGAGTTGATATATTTATAACAGCATTCATCCCCAATCTATAGATTTGATGGAATCTCCACCAAAATTCCAGGAGGTTTTTTTTTTATAGATATTGATAATTTGGTTGTAAAATTCATATTTCAATACAAAAAGCAAAGAATAAAGCTAAACAATTTTGGGGGAAAAGTCCAAGTTGCATTCCTCGATTTCAAGAATTATTATAAAGCTACACTAATTAAGAGAAGGTGATATTTTAAAAGCTAAACAAACAGATCAGTGGAACAGAGGGACTACACAAAGATTGACAACTGATTTTTCATGAAACTGCATGTTAAGGCTTGTGTCCCAAAGCCTCATGAAATCACAGGTAGGGCTTTTCCGAGGTGACTGGATATAAAGTGTGTGGTGCTGGAATTAAGTATGTGATGCTGAGATCAAGGGTGTGTGATTACTAAATTAGTCCACTGGTTGGTTTGTCATAGTTCTGGGTGTGGATAATGGAAGGCCCATGCTGAGTGTGAGTACTACCCACCCAAAGGGCATGTAGCCTGGATAGAATACAAGGGATAGAAAAAAGGCTAATGTTGTCCCTTGCAGCTTGCTGCTGCTTCTTCACTACTTTGCTGCTTTGCTGCCTTCTGCCCACCATGAACTGTTTCTTCTGTGTAATGCCCCTCTGCCAAGCTACCCCACCTTGGAGCCAGCCAACTCTGAACAGACACCTCCACAAACTGTGAGCTGCAATAAACTTTTTCTCTTTTAACTTTGGGTGTCAGGTATTTTGTCTTAGCAACAAAAAAAGTAACTAAGACACTGAAAATGCAGAAATTCCACTCAGAAGGGTTTTTTAAAAAATTTAATTTTATTGGTACATTTTAGGTATGCAATATAATGACATTTAGCATTGGAAATTTGCATCTTTACATAATCTCTCTTGGTTCTTATTTTTCCCCCTTCCTCTGCCCTCCCTTCAACCCCTCCATCCCTCCTGATTTACAAAGTCTTTGTTTCCATTTTTTCATTTTCTCATATTAATTCCATTCCCTCTTTCCTTTCCCCTACCCCTCCCACTCCCCCTTCCCCTTTGTCCCTTTTCTTCCTATTTCACATTATCTATTATACCTTTTAGTCCCTTTTTACACTTTCAGTTTCTCACACTAGAGAAACTATTCAGTATTTACATATGTGTGTCCTATTTATTTCACTTAAGAGTATCATCTAGAAGGGTTGTTTTTTTAAAAGAAATCATGCTGAAAGAATCATCATATTTTTAAAACAGTGACATCTGACCATACCTTAAACAGTCTACAAAATTTAATTCAAATTCATAAGCATAAATGTAAAATTTAAAACTATAAAACTTCTGAAAGGAAAGTATATGAAACTTTTGTAACTTTGAGTCATGAGGATTTTTCAGATAAAATATTAAAAACATGACACAGAAAAGAAATAAATGATAAATTGAATTCTATCAACATTTAAAATCTGCTTTTTGAAAGATAGTAAAAACTAGACACCTACATTATAGGAGATAGTATTTGCAACTCATACATCTGATAAAAAGAAGTCATAATTTAACACCTATTAATAATAGGCAGCAGCAAACAACTCAAGTGTATTGGGACAGGGATTTAGCTCAGTGGTACCATGCCTACCTCACAAGTACAAGGTCCTAATTTCAATCCCTGGTGCCAAAAATAAATAAATACATAAATAAATACATAAATAAAATGTATAAAATTTTAGACAGTCACTGTACCACAAGAACTGAAATAGACACAAAGAGCTGTTTCAAATTACTAGGGCTATGCTAATTAAAATAACAAGGAAATACACCATATACCTTTTAGAATGGCTGAAGTTAAAAAGAAAAAATGATATAGCAAGTGTTAGCAAGGATGTAGAAGAATTAAAACTCTCATACACTGCTGATAGGAATGTAAAATGGTAGGGACCAGTTCTTCTTCTTCTTTTTTTTTTTGCAGTACCAAGGATGGAACTCAGGACCTTGCGCCTGCAAGGCAGGTGCGGTACCACTAAGCTAAATCCCTGGCCCATCCATTTATTCTTTAAAAGCAAAATTAGACCATCCAGCCCGCTGCACCCAGCCCAGAGGAAGGGCCTTCCCAGCAACCATCTGTCCTGCAACACCCAGCCCAGAGGAAAGGTCTTTGGGACACCATCCATCCCACCGGTCCTAGCCCAGAGGAAGGGGTTTCTGAAGCGCTGTCCCACCTCTCCCAGATCAGAGGAGGTGAGCTGCCAACAGCACCACCACACACTCCCCCCCACACACCAGGTCGAAATGAGAAGACACATAAATAAATCTCAAAACCAGACTTCCAGATCACCTACAGCAACCCCAAAGAGAAATGAGATGGAACACTCTGATACTCAACCACCTGGATCCACTAAACTGGCAACAAAAGGGGACCTGGAAAAAATGAAATCAGAAATAATTTCTGAGATAACAACAGAGATTGGGCCCATACTGCAAGACATGATTAGTAAATCTAGAGAGGACCTCAGGAACATGATGGAATCCCAACATAGGAAACAAATGGAATCCATAAAACAAATGTAAATAGATTTCCAGGACATGAAAAACTCCACTGAATGTCTACACAGCAGAATGAGGCAATGTGAGGACAGAATTTCAGATATAGAAGATAAGATTGCAATTAGTGACCAGGAAAAGAAAAATTGCTTTAAAATTGTAGGGGAACATGAGAAATCATTCAAGCAGCTGCTAGATGATGCAAAGAAGAATAACATAAGAATGATTGGAGTCAAGGAAGAAACAGGAGAGAGTGCAGATGACATAAAAAAACTCTTCACAGAAGTAATGGCAGAAAACTTCCCAAGCAGGGGAAAAGAACTTGACATACAGATAAATGAGGCATATAGGACTCCAAATAGCTTTGATCAAAAAAAATCTACACAGAGGCATATAATTGTTAAGATTTCAGAATCTCAACAGAAGAACAAAGTTCTACAAGCAGTTAGAGAAAAGAAACAAATCACATACAAAGGAAAGCCCATCAGAATCACAGCAGACTTCTCAATACAAACCATCAAGGCAAGTAGAGCTTGGAGTGACATATTCCAAGCCTAAAAGAAAACAGCCTCCAACCCAGATTGATGTACTCTGAAAAACTGTCTTTCAAAATTGATGAAGAAATAAGATACTTTCATGACAAAGAGCATCTTAGGAACTTCACGAATACCAAACCAGTACTCCAAAAAATTTTACACAATATCCTAGGAACAGACATTGAGGATCACAACCCCAGGAAGCAAAGCAAAATGAATCCATCTGGTGCAAAAATAAATTAAATGTAAAAGGGAAGAACCCAACAAAAAGAAAAGTCATGACAATGATAAGTCAATACGTTTCAGTTATAACCATCAATGTTAATGGTCTCAATTCACCAATCAAAAGAAATAGACTGGCAGAATGGGTTAGGAAGCAAAATCCAACAATATGCTGCATACAAGAAACACACTTAATTCAAAAGGAAACTCATAGACTGAAAGTTAAAGGGTGGAAAACAATACTCCATGAGATGGGAACCTGAAAAAAAGCAGGAGTAGCTATCCTCTTTGCAGATCAAGTAGATTTCAAACCAACACTGAGTAAGAGAGATGAAGAAGGACATTACATCTTTGTAAAGGGAACAATCCAACAGAAAGAGATGAAAATTATAAATATCAATGCACCAAAAACTAGTGTGCCCAACTATATAAAACAAACATTAATGGACATGAAAAGTCATATATGCACTAATACTATTATAGTGGGGGGCCTCAATACCCCATTGTCACAAATAGATAGATCAACAAGTAAAAAATAAGTAATGAAATAATAGATCTCAATCAAACTCTTGAACAAATGGACTTAACAGATGTTTACAAAGTGTTCCACCACACAAAATCAGAATGGGTCATTCTCCAAAACAGACCACATACTCGCACATAGAACATGTTTAAGTAAGTGCAAAGGAATTTAAGTTATCCCCTGTATATTATCAGACCACAGTGCAATGAAATTGGAGATCCATAGCAAAAGAAAGAGGAAAAATTGCATAAACACATGGAAATTGAACTACACACATCTGAATAACCAATGGGTCACAGAGGAAATTCAAGAAGAAATCAGACAGTTGCTTCAATTAAATGACAATGACAATACAACATATCAGAACCTATGGGACACAATGAAAGCAGTCTTATGAGGGAAATTCATAGCAGTGAATATGCATATTAGGAAAACAGAACAAGCCCAATTAAACAACCTGCTGCTGAGTGTCAAGCTTCTAGAAAAAGAAGAGCAGGACAAACCCAAAGGTCACACAAGGGAAGAAATTATAAAGATCAGAGGAGAAATCAAACTAAAGAAATCAAACTAAAAGAATGATACAAAAAAATCAATGTAGCCAAGAGTTGGTTCTTTGAAAGAATCAAAATAATTGACAAACCCTTAGCCAATCTTATCAGAAAAAGAAAGGAAAGCCCCAAATCCATGCAATTAAGAATGAAAAGGGTGAAATTACAACAGACCCAGCAGAAATCCAGAGGATCATCAATATCTACTTCCAGAACCTATACGCCAATAAGATGGAAAACACAGAAGAAATGGACAGATTCCTAGATACATGTAGTTACCAAAGTTGAACGAAGACCTAAAAATTCTAAACAACCCAATATCAACCAATGAAATTGAAAATGTAATTAAAAACTTACCAACTAAGAAAAGCCCAGGTCCTGATGGCTTCACTGCTGAATTCTACAAGATATTTAGAGAGGAACTGCTGCCACTACTGTTTAAACTCTTCAATGAAACTGAAAGGGGAGCAATACTCCCAAATTCATTCCTGGAAGCAAACATCACCTTGATCCCCAAAGCAGAGAAAGAACCAACCAAAAAAGAGAACTATAGGCCAATCTCACTAATGAACATAGATGCAAAAATCCTTAATAAGATACTGGCAAATAGAATGCAGAGGATCATCAAGAAGATCATACACCCTGATCAAGTGGGATTCATCCCAGGGATGCAGGGATGGTTCAACATATGCAAATCAATCAATGTAGTACACTATATCAATAGAGCCAAGGCCAAAACAATATGATTATCTCCATAGATTCAGAAAAAGCATTTGACAAAATCCAACATGCATTTATGATAAAACCCTACAAAAAATTGAAATAGATGGTGTCCGCCTCAAACTGATAAAAGCCATCTATGAAAAACCAACAGACAATTATCATACTAAATGGTCAAAACCTGAAATCCTTCACACTAAAATCAAGAACAAGACAAGGATGTCCACTATCACCACTCTTGTTCAATATAATTTTGGAATCATTAGCCACGGCAATTAGACAAGAGAAAGAAATGAAAGGAATAAAGATAGGTAATGAAGAAGTCAAATTGTCATTATTTGCAGATGACATGATACTCTGTATAGAGGACCTCAAGAACTCCACCAAAAGTCTTCTAGACTTAATAACCAAATTCAGTAAAGTAGCTGGATACAAGGTCAACACACAAAAATCAATAGCTTTCCTCTACACGAATAACAGACTCACTGAGAGAGAAATAGGGCAAACAATTCCTTTCACAGTAGCATACAAAAAGCTGAAATACCTAGGAACCAACCTAATAAAAGAAATCAAAGACCTCTTTTCTGAAAACTATAGCACTCTGAAAAGAGAGATTGAAGATGATATCAGAAAATGGACAGACATCCCCTGCTCCTGGGTGGGAAGGATTAATAGAGTGAAAATGGCCATACTTCCAAAACTGCTATATAGATTCAATGCAATTCCAATTGAGATCCCAGCAGCATACTTCACGGACCTTGAGAAAACAATCCAAAAATTAATTTGCAACAAGAAGAGACTCAGAATAGCAAAAGCAATTCTAGGTTACAGAGACAATCCCCAACCTACAACTATACTACAAAGCTACTGTGATAAAAACAGCATGGTACTGGCAAAGAAACAGACCTGAGGACCGGTAGAATAGATTAGAAGATGCAGAAACAACGCCAGACACACTCAGCCATCTCATCTTCGATAAATCAGCCAAACACCCTCACTGGAGGAAAGATAGCCTCCTTAATAAATGGTGCTGGGAAAACTGGGCTTCAACTTGCCAAAGATTAAAACTAGACCTATATCTCTTACCATGCACTAAACTAAAATCTAAATGGATTAAATATCTAAATATTAAAATAGAAACACTGAACCGGCTGGAACAGAGGTTAGGTAGAACTCTTGAAGACATTGGTGTAGGAAAAGATTTTATGAACAAAACCTCAGTTGCCCATGAACTAGCACAAACAATCAACGAGTGGGATCTCTTCTTATTAAAAAGCTTCTGCACAGCAAGAGAAACCACCAACAGTGTGAAGAGACAACCCACAATATGGGAAAAAAATCTTCACCTGCTTTTCCTCAGACAAAGGTCTACTATCTCAAATCTATAAAGAACTTTAAAAGATCAGACCTCCCATATTTAAAGGCCCAATCCAAAAATGGGCATCTGAAATGAATAGACATGTCTCAGACAAAGAGGTAGAAATAGCCAATAAATACATGAAAAAAAGTTCAACATCACTGGTCATTCGAGAGATGCAAATGAAAACAACACTGAGATTCCACCTCACTTGAGAAAGAATGGCTGCTATCATGAAATCAACCAATAACAAATGCTGGCAGGGCTGTGGGGAAAGAGGAACCCTGCTCCACTGCTGGTGGGAGTGTAGACTGGTGCAAGCACTGTGGAAATCAGTATGGAGATACCTCAAAGAACTAGGACTGGAAGTCCCATTTGACCCTGCTATTCTCCTGCTGGGTCTCTTCCCCAAAGAATTAAAAGAATCATACCACCGTGATATATGTGCATCCATGTTCATAGCAGCACAATTTGTAATAGCTGAAACTTGGAAACAGCCCAAATGCCCATCAACTGGAGACTAGATAAAGAAAATGTGTTTTTTTTAATAAAATGGAGTGCTACTCAGCCATAAAAAAATGAGAAATTGGAGACATTTATAGCTAAATGGATGTACATTGAGGTGATACTCTAAAGTGAAATAAATAAGACACACATGCATAAATACCAAATAGTTTCTCTGGTGTGGGAAGCTGAAAGTGTAAAGGACTAAAACACATAATAGATAATGTGAAATAGGAAAAAAAGGGGGCAAAAAGGAAGGGGAAATGGGAGGGGTAGGGGAAAGAAAAGAAGGGAATAGAATTAATATGAGAAAATGGAAAACTGGAAGCAAAATCTTTGTAAATAGGGAGGGATGGAGGGGTCGAAGGGAGGGCTGGGCAAGGGTGAAAAATAAGAACCAAGAGAGATTATGTAAAGGTGCAAATTTCCAATGATGAATGTCATTATATTGTATACCTAAACTGTACCAATGATTAGAATGAATAATCAATACTGCAAAATAAGAGAAGGTCCAAAGGGGCAGGGGTAGTGGGAGGGGCAGGGGAAAGGAAAAAAGGGAAAGGGAAAATGATGAGAAATGGAAAAAATGGAAACAAAGTCTTTGTAAATAGGGAAGGGTGGAGGGTATGAAGGGAGGGCTAGGAACGGGGAAAAAATAAGAACCAAGATGCATCATGTAAAGGTACAAGTTCCCAATGAGAAATATAAATGTGTTGTATACCTAAAATGTACCAATAAAAGATTTTAAGTAATTTTTAAAAAAGAAAAATTAAATGGCTATTTGCCATATGCTCCAGTCATCCTACTCCTAGATATTTAACCAGGAGAAAAGAAAATATATGCTCATTCACAGACTTTTATCCAAATGTTCATAGTAGCTTTGTTAGTAATAGTCAAAAACTAGAAACAACCCAAATACCCTTCAGTAAATGAATGGATAATCAAATTGTTATGTATTCACAAAATGGAATACTACACAGCAATAAAAAGGAATCAACTAATGATATACAGTACAACATGAATTAATCTCAAAATAATTATTCTGAGTGAAAGAAGCCAGGTGGAAGGAATATATACTATTTATTGTATTTATAGAACATTCTACATAATTAAAGGTAATTTACACAGATGGTTCCTGATTAATTTGGTATAGGATTCTTCAACTTTACAATGCTACAAAAGTGGAATAGATTGACAGTATTTGGCAGTGAGCTGTACCTCCCAGTAAACACAGAATCCTGAGGGGAGCTAGGCAATGCTCTATTAGTTAGGACTTGCTAACTATGATGTTCAGCAGGCTAGGTGTATTAAATGCATGTTCAACTTGCAGAAGTTGCAACTCACGAAGGATTTACTGGGATGTAACCTGTAAGTGGAGATACAACTGTAGTGACAGAAAGCAAACTGGTGATTGCCTGAGAAATGTAAAAGGAGGGAGGATGACAAAGGGGAATGAGGAAACTTTCAGGGATGAGGGACATGTTTGCTGTCTTAATTTTTGTGCTGGTTTCATAGGTATATACACATTTTGAAATTATCAAATTGTACATTTCAATCATAGAGAGTTTACTCTGTTTGAATTATATATCTTTAAAGCTATTTTAAAGAGAAGATGAAAAATATGCTATCTCTGAGGCTGTCTAACTACTAAATCAATGGACTAGCTGCCTACTCCAAATCTTTTGATTATGAAGATAAATTCTAAGTAATGAAGTCATAGTGAGTCCTTCTTCCTGCAACTTACAGCTAGAAGCATAATTTACTGCTACATATAACACTTGCTTACATATCAAAATCACCAAATATTAAAGCTTGAGTGGAACCAGGTCACCCTATGTCTCTCCTGTGATCCTGTCCCCCTTCACATTATTTATAAACAGAGAGGAAACATAACCCCAGAAAAGCAGGGGGAAGTTATCCAGACTTGTACAGTACAAGAGCTGCAGCACACTGACTCTTGTCATTGAGCTCTTTTCCAGTGTGTCCTCCTGTAGTTTGCTTTTTAAATCTTTAATCTCTAAATTTTGTTTCTTTAAGATAGCAAAGAGGATAAAATGCAGAATGGAATTTAATGCTTGTAAGTGGAATGACCTAGAGAAATTTGTATGTTTTATAAATGAGGAAGCAGAGCCTTAGGGTGGACAAGAAGAGAAAGAGGATATTTTTGTAAAGCCACAAAGCCAACATTAAACACTG
Source organism: Heterocephalus glaber (assembly GCF_053883595.1). NCBI lineage: Eukaryota > Metazoa > Chordata > Mammalia > Rodentia > Bathyergidae > Heterocephalus > Heterocephalus glaber. The sequence continues at coordinate 134,337 of NW_028258471.1, read as the reverse complement.
GCCTTATCAGGCAAGCAAAGGAAAATGACACCACTTGTCTTAAATAATTCCCGGATGCATGACTTACTTAATGTCAACCTTTGTAAGTAACTACTCTTGTGTGTGCATGAATGTGTGCTTGCATGTGTGCATGCACGTGTGCCTGGAATAGCATCCCTGATGTTTCAGGGCATTCACACATTAAAAGTGAAGTGCAAAAATTCAGTTATCCTGAGTTGGTTGACATTTAAAACATGACATGTCTTTTTTTATAGCTGAAAATTAAATTTATTTTAGATGAGGGTTACTCATGAGGAGCTGAAATGTTTTATTTCTGAAATGTTCCCATCTTTGAGCAACAGCCAAGCAATGAAAATTCTAGCCAAGATGGAATAAGAATAAGAAAGTTAATACCATTGAGTCATGGGTAACTGAAACCCATGCTATTAATATCCTGTGTCAAACAAAGGTTAAGAACTGTTAAAGAAAAAAAAATTCAGTGATACTTGTTAAGGGATGTTGAGGAAGACTGTTTAGGGCCATCACAATAGATACAGGGACCACTACAGCAGGGTCTTGCAGTGGGGAAGGCAGATTCGGTTCAATTTAGATTATAGCATGAGTGAGTGGCAATTTATGGCCAAGGATCAAGGGGAGGTTAGGAAGTAGACAATTACTAAGAGAAACACCAGGAGTAAGGGGGATTCTTGCTAACCCAACCTAGCAGGATTCTTGCTGAAGGCAGACCATGGGGATCAGACAGCACTGGGAGGGGGGAGCATGAAGAACCTGATCAGATATAGAGGGGGAACAGTTCTTGCTAAACTGACTTATCAGGGATTTTTGCTAAAACTGAATTTTTTCCAGGAAGTATACATACAGGACAGGAGAAGTTTTTGAAGCTTGACTAAAGTTGGGCCAAGCAAGGAGTTTTTGTCAGAATACAGCTTTTGCTGGTGCTCAGCAAATGATATCCCAAAATATGCTGCTGTAGACCTCAAACTGAGAACCCCTGGGAGCAGCACACACTGGGAAGGGCTTTCTTTGGAGTCCTCTGATCTGTGAGGAATTCTGAAATTACTTCTATGAATTTCACTTATCCATCTAAGATTCAGTATGTTGAAGAACTACACAATTAGCTTCAAATCTTTTTCCTGAAGCTTCCTTAACCAGAGAAGATTAAATTGCTATAAAGAGGAAGAGACTCCGTAGACCCCTGAGGAGCTTTGTCCCTGGCCACTGTTTGTTCTCCAGGCTCCTTCCAACATCTAAAAATCATTTACTACCTGTCCAACATTGCCTACAATCCTCCATTTAAACATCTTATAAAGAGAGCATTAAATGAGCCTCTTCCATCTGGCCTTTCTCTGAATTTTATATTTTGTATGGCTCCCATGTACATATACATGTTAATACACTGATGTCTTTTTCTCCTGTTAATCTGTCTGTCCATTTGTGTCAGCAGACTCCATGATCAAACCCTCAGAGGGAAAATTTCAACTTCCCTACAGTCTCATCTGTGTGGTTATGTCACCTGGCTTTTATAGAGCAGAGCACAAAACATACTACCTTATAGAATTTCCCAGCTAAAGGAGGCTAATCCCATATCTCTCTGAAAATAAGACCAAAATGGAAAATAATCAGTTTTAAAAAGCAGAGATAAAAAATGTCAGCCCCAATCAGCCTACCCTTGCCTCACCTGCCTTAGAGTAGCCACCAAGCAAGAGAATAGTCATGGCAGCTAAGGAAAGGATAGGCTGATCGGGCCTGGCCCTTTTGATCTCTACTTTTCAAGGCGGATTATTTTCTGGCTAGTTCTTATTTTGGGGGAAACAGGGTTACTACCCACTTCCTTTTCAAAAAGAGTGACCCCCACATTAAGACTCAGAGGAGATGTCATAAAAGTCAAAGTAATGGGGAAAAAATCAACTGATGTGATTGCATTTAAAAATGTGAATAAATTAAGGGGAAAGATGAAAGGAAATGAAATTGCTCAGCCTCAAAGACAAGTTAAAAAGGTATTACAGCTCCCTAATACTATTTTCAAGCCTTCTTGCCCAAATTCTCATGGAATTATTCATACATGGTATAGGAGACACCAGTATTTGCCAGCCTAGTATCTGCCCCAGCATCTTTCTCATGGGGCAGAATCATATTTTATTCAGGAGCAGTGATGTTCTGATAAACATTCGCACTTTCACCTAACTCTAGCCAGTATTCTCTGAGCCCTCTTCTGGACTAGGCCTAAACTTTGGCCTATAAAAACTACAGGCTCTTGGGCTGGGGATTTAGCTCAGTGGTGCTGCTGCCTGTCTTGCAAGCATGAGGTCCTGAGTTCGGTCCCTGTCCCAAAATAAAAACAGAAACAAACAACAAGAACAACAACAACAAAAACTACAGACTCTCAATAGAAATGATTTCCACCTCCCTCTCCCTCATATGAAAAGTCCTCACCAAGCACTTGTATCATTGCTAACACCTCAGGCCCCATCCCTAGAAGTGCCAGCCTAAAAGAGCCAAGCCTTTTAAAAAGCCAAGCCCTGATGTTCCCAACCACCTAGAGTGTGTCTTAGTAACTTTCTTATCACTGAGATGAAATACCTGACACTGCAACTTAAAGAAGGAGAAGATTGTTTTGGCTCACATTTCAGAAGTTTTGGTCCAATTTGGGTAGGCTTAAACACAGAAATGGCCTGGTAAAAAGGCCTGAGTGGAGGAAAGCTGGTCATGTTATGGTGGCCAGAAAGCAGAGAGAGAAAGGAGGATCCAGGGAGGGAGATATATACACTTCTGGGTCTGGCCTCTTGTGACTTGCCTCTTCTTACCAGATCCCGCCTCCCAACAGCAAGTCAGAATTGCCTATGCAAGCTGAAATTTTTGTGTTAGGGCAAATACCCATTTATATGTAATCTGTGTGTCACATAATGTCTTGGACAAGAAGACAGTTCAATAGCTCACAATTAAGCAGGGAGACCAGTACATGGGACAGTTAAAAAGAATAAATGTCAGAAGCCAAAAGACCAGAAATACAAATGTGCTAAGAGATTAAATGTACACTGTGACCATCTAGGGCTTTTTAATAATGCTGAGAGGGGCTGGGATTTAGCTCAGTAGTGCTGAGCCTGCCTCACAAGTGCAAGATCCTGAGTTGGATCCTCAGTACCGGAAAAAAATTAAAAAGTAAAAGTATGCCTTAAAAAATGCTGTGAAAGTTTTTTTGTCAAGATAAATCTATATACAAGACAGAATCTAGACCAGAAGCAAAGCCAACTCCCAACTGTCAAATCAACATAAACATACACTTTCAGATGAAATCATCTCAAAGCAAATGTTCAAAAATACTTTGTTCACAAACCCAAAACAAGGAATAGTTAGGAACGGAGGAGAAAATGGGCAATGAGGAGAGGTCTGAACATTAGCGTCCTAAGACACCAGGTTTTTTCAGCTTTGGGGAGTTTGGGAAAAAAATCTGGAGGACTTATCTTTTTTTTTTTTTTTTTTTTTTGGTACCAGGGATCTAACTCGGGTCCTTTGGCTTGTGCAGCAGGCAGCGAAACCACTGAGCTAAATCCCCAGCCCTGGAGGACTTATCTTAAAATAAGATAACAGTATTTTGAAAAGTTGCTGCAGATTCCTTTGGCCACTGTATTTATTGATTTCTTGCAATGTGAAGGTACAAAGGAGTTTAAAGAAAAATTTGTTATTTTATTTTGGTAAGTCTTGTGAATGCGCATGGATTGTGTTTTGGGCACTCTTCTAGATAAGAGCCTGTGCTTTCAGGGAACATATGGGACTTGGGTTAGATCACCTCCTTGTTTCAAAATTCAGGTAATTACTTTAGATTCCCACCTCTAGTGTTTTAAAGTGCCAAAGTATAAGGAATCAGTGGGCAGCAGTATGCAGAGTTCTAAGGCTAAGGAAAAGATGTGAAGACACTGGTCCTGTTGCCAGAGCTTTGAGGAGAGATGTCTGCTTAGTAAGGACTTGAGGATGACAAGGGATGCATTGTGAACTCATAGTCCTGCCCCCTTCTGCAGGAGATGCCCTATGAGGGCCCCTGGACCTAGTCTTCTCACTTCACAGGCCTAGATATGTCATGGGAAACATCCTGAACAGCACCCCACAGATCCCGGTGACCTCCCCATTAGGCAGTAGCCTTCAAAACTGGGAATGTTTTGACCCTGCTAATCTGAAGAAAGAACAACTTATCTACTATTTCCATATGTTTTGCGTCCAGTACGAACTAGGGAATGGCAAGAAATGGTTAAAGGATAGCAGTTTAAATCACAGTACTATTTTGGAGTTAGACTGTTTCTGCAAAAAACATGGAGGTGGAGTGAAGTTCCTTATGTTCAGCCTTTTGTGACTCTTTATCTCTGGAAAAGCCCAGAAACTATGGTACTTAGAGGGACCCCTGGGAAGAACAAATTCATGTGGTTGATGATCCTGGTCTCAGATGCTCACCTGTCTCTCAGGGGGATATGGGTTTCTCCCACCAGATTAATGAAAACAGTCACACTGGGTGGAGCCCCCCAACCTCCTCTTCATAATCCTCAGGCAGTAAATGCTCAGGAACCCTACCAGAGGCTGGCAATAGGTTTGCAGATGGACCTCCAGACCCTTATGACCCAACTGCTGGACATGGCATTTTTTGGGGGGTTCAACAATTAGGATCTAGAGGAAGATAAAAAGACAAGGGCTGAAGAAAAAAGACAGGCCAAAACTATAACTGTCACAATTGGCAATGCTTTACACATCCACATCATCTAAGGGAAAAGCTCCTGCTTTAACAAGAAGATTGGACACTGAGCATGTGACTGTACCAAGCCACTGCCTGGGCCCTGCTCTGAGTCGCAGGGAGCTGACATGCTTGATTCACAGCACTGGAGGATTGACTGTCCCCACTCCAGAGAGGGGCTAGGCCAGCTCAGAGCCTCATTCCTGCTCTGATAGAGAATGAAAAGGGTCATGGGCAACCTACAATACCCTGTCCACAGACATCTAGTAACCCTGAGTGACTCTGGAAGTCAGGGGCAAATTCAATTAGTCTGTTTTAACTTTCTTCTCTAAAACATTCTTCTCTAGATCCATAGCTCTAATTGGGGTTGAGGGGTCCTTAGGTCAAAGCTTCTTTACACTGATTCTGACATGTCCATTTGAAGGTCAAATGTTGCATATATGACTTTCTAGTGCTGCACACTGGGGAAAACAAAAGAAAAGAAAGGGGCATGCTAACTACAACTCCAGAGGTAGCCTATCTTTCCAGGCAGGTTGCTGTCATTCCTTGCAATGGACATCAGGGAGACATACCTAAAGTCTCTTGGGGAAATGAAAAGGCTGACAGGAAGGCAACAAAGGCAGCTTTGCAGTTCCTCAAGACTCTAACCTTATTCCTAGTTCCTTAGGAATGATTTTGGTCCTTCCTCAATGGATGCAGTGACAAGCTCTAAAAACCCTACATGAGCAAGGGTCATTTGGATTTCAAATGACTAAGACTCTACTCCTGTTAATCTCTAGAAGACCTGAGGCTCCTCTTCAAAAAGCAAGACTCCAGCTCTGTTTTGAAGACGGGTAAGTAGACTCACTATAAAGAGACACTAGGAGCCTATCTAGCATCTTTTTGCCTCTACAGGATCCTGACAGGTTCACCAAGCTCTCTTCCTTTAAACAGACAGCTCAACAGTTCTCCATATATAGACACTAACTCCTTTATCATTGTCTTCTGATAGGTTTCCCTCAGCTCAACCAGTGAGCCAAATCATTATAAGGTAGTTTGGAGAACATACTCCCCAACAGATAGGGCCTACACTCCCTTTCAGCAGGAAGTAGTTATATGAAGACAGAGACCTCCGCTTCCTCAACAATCCATTAAGGATTATGGAGGTTTGCCTCCCCTGCCCTGGGGCAGGGCAATGTGGCTGGGGCAATTGGGCATAAGCCAATTGCAGAGACTTGCTAACCATGGGAATAGACCAGAAGCTCCCAAGCCTGCCACCCGATACCAAACTTCTGACACAAGATCAAGCCAAGCCCTGTACCTGATATGTTCAGTGATACGAATAACTTAAAATCCACAATGGTGGGGGTATTTGAACAAAGGCTACCAACCAGGTGGTTTGGTTTTGTTTTATTTTAAGGGCAGATGTTATTATTTTCACCACTGGTCAGATTTCCCATTACATGCTATCAATAACATGTGGACTTTTCTACTGTAGTCCTTTAGATGGTTAAAATCTTTTAATTCACTATTTAAAATGGTATGTTTCTCACAGGCATGTCAACTCTGAGAGGGCATGGGGCCATGTTGTTCCCTATTGATTTCAGTACCCCACACAATTCATGATGCATGATAAGCACCTAATCATTTAATCGACATATTATCAATAAAGCCCAAGAAACAGAGTACAAAATTTTACATATAGAAAAATGTGAGGTTCTCCATTTCATTCACTGGATATCTTGAGGATTTACACATTGATGATCATTTTATATTTATATATGAAATTTACCCAGCTTAAACATTGTGTTGATGCATTTTTAGTTAGATAATAATTACTGATAACCAAAGGCAATCTTACTTTCTTTACAGGCATGTCTGATGAATTACTTCCCTGTCACAACAAAGTAAGCCACCCAAATTGGATGGCTTAAGACAAAAGAATGTACTGTATTGTACCAATATGGAAATCAGTATGGAGATTCCTCAAAAAACTAAAACTAGAGGTTGACCCAGCTATTCCCTTTCTCGGTATCTTCCCAAAAGAGTTAAAAGCATCATACCACAGTGATAATACACATACCCATATTTATAGCAGCACAATTTATAATAGTTAAATCTTGGAAACAACTTAGATGCCCAGCAATGGATAGCTGGATTAAAAAATGTGGTTTTTATTTTATTTATTTTTAATTAATTTTATTGGTACATTTTAGGTATACAATATAATGACACTCATCATTCGAAATTTGCACCTTTACATAATCTCTCTTGGTTCTAATTTTTTTTCCCATTCCCCTTCCCTCCCTTCAACCCCTCCACCTCTCCCTATTTACAAAGACTTTGCTTCCATTTTTTCTTTTTCTCATATTAATTCCATTCCCTTCTTAAAAATGTGGTTTTTATATACAATGGAGTACTACTTTACCATAAAGAAGGGTAAACTTGAGACATTTTTAGATAAATGAGACTTTTAAGTGAAATAAATCAGACAGATACATTTAAATATTGCATTGTTTTTCTTGTGTGAGAAGCTGAAAGTGTAAATAAGGAGCAAAATGGATGACAGATACTGGGAAGAAGGAAGAAAATGTTCAAATGGGAAGGGGAATAAGGGAGGGGGGAGGGGAGGAAGGGAAAAAGAAAGAAAGAGAATGGAAGGAAAAAATGGAAACAAAGCTTTTGTAAATGGGGAGGGGAGGAAAGTTTAACAGGTAGGGAGGGGAATGGGGAAATAATAGAATTAAGATATATTATGTACAGGTATAAATTCTCTATGATGAATGTGATCAATATGTGTAACAAATACATGGGTAAAGTTAAAAAAGAAAAGAAATGTACCTCATTCTTAAAATTCTAGAGCCCAGGAATCTGATATCAGGTTTCAGCCAGGATCTTCTCCTGCTGAGACTCTGGCTAGTACCCTTCTGTGCCCCTTAGATTTTGGTGGTAGCCATTAACCCTTGCAGTTCCCTGGCTTGTAGCTGCAGTGCTCCAGTCACTGCCTCCGTCTTCACAGTGTTCTTCTCTTGTATTTTCTCAACATCTTATAAAGACACTTAGTCATACTGGATTAAGGACCCACACTTCTTCAGCAGGACTTCACCTTAGCTAATCATGTCTGCAATGACCTTACTTTCAAATGAGACCACATGCTGAGGTAACGGGAGTTGGGAATTCAACATATCTTTTTTGGGGACACAATTCAAGCCTCAAAACCTTACAAGTGGCATCCATACAGCTTCATGTGATCCATCTATGCAGCTCTTTAATGCCTCTGGCTCCAAACTGTGCCTTAGTTACCAGAGTGGGGAAGCACCCTAGACCCTCAAAAAAGACTTCAAGCCCAAATATAATTAACATCTTTGGTTTGGGTTAAATGTTTAAATGAAACAACCCTCAAGCCTAATTGTCAGGGATTAGAAGCTAGCCTAAGGGTCCCAAGGCAAACTTTGTAGCCCCGGGCTGGTATAAATGGCAAGATGGAGACAATATTCTTGCCAACCCTACATAAATGTTGACATGCCAAAAGTGATCCCTACTCTCAGGACTGAACTGGTGATGGAGGTGGCTGGAGGAGAGCCAGGCCCAACCCTTCAAAGTCATTTCTCTTATAAGTAGGTTATATTTCTACTTCCCTCTGGGGATATTTACTTTCAGTAAACATTGGTGTAGATTTAGTAAGTGTAAAACTAGAAAAATCCAGAGAAGTTATTTGGACTATTCCTTTATTTTACAAAACTCAGAAGCCTAAAGTAGACTGTATTGCCCAGAGTGATGAGGTTAAAGAAGAGCACAGCCTCCTGGGGAGAGACTCAGTCCACTGCTCTGCTGGTAGTTTTGAAGTGTGATGTTCATGGCTACCATGACCAGCTTCTCCATTTGTTCAAATGCAAGGTTAAGAATCCAACGGACAGTGAGGACCTTGGCCGCATGGAGCTCCACTTTGTCTAGCCCACACTCCACACCCCCAGCAACCAGCTTAGCCCCCACTCTCCTCTGGCCTCCTGGCTGTGCAGCTACCTGGTTCCACAATACAGGGGCACAGGGGGTCATAAAGGCCATTGTCTGAGCCCCAGAAGATAGAGCAGAAATGAACAGAAAGAGGGCCTCTCTCAGGCTCCTTGATGAAAACCGAAGCCCACTGGAAAAGTGAAGAGAATCTCTGCAATAAAGGCACACCAGACCACTGTACTCGGTAAGTTGGAGGGATCATCACCTCCCATTGGAACCTGGACTATCTTCAGGGGAAGGGCAGCTGGAACCTCCAGCAGAGCCTTGCAGCATTTGACCCTGCAGGAGGACAGGGAGCTCGACTTGGGACTTGCAGCCAGAAATCTGCCTGAATCTCATGGGTCTGCTACTGGCTTGCTGAGACTCATTGACTTATATCTGGATATGGCTACCCATGTTGTCTATTGTGACAGAAGAGACATACCCTGAAGGAGGCTCTTCATTTTTATTTTTTATTTGTTATTTTCAAAATTATTTTTTGCTCTTATTTTTAATTTTTTTCTTTCTCTACTCTTTTCAAATTTTAATTTTTTTCTTTTTTCATTCTTTTCTCTTTCTCACTTGTTCTCTCACTGTTGCACATTGTTCTTCATCTCCCTTTCTGTTCCTGCTATGGCCCCAATTTGGATTTCTTTCTTATTTTTCTTTTCTTATCTTTTTCCTTCTCTTTATTGTCATTAGTTTTAAAGGAAAGTAAATACAGTTTCTAGTCTCCCTATTGCTGTTAGGTGTTCTGTTCTTGTCTTTGTTCTTTCATCCTGTCTTTTCCTCTTGTCTTCAACAGTTTCTTAGAGTTTGCATGATATTCCTGTGTCCTCTGGCCTCACTGCTAGCTTTTCCCTATCCTTCTACCTATCTATCCCACCCTGAAAGGTAAAGTTGCTATAATGAAGAGTTTATTCACTATAAACATATTCTGGACTGGTCCTTGATTTTGATTTAATTCACACAGTTAAAAGTGATAGATTAATAACTACCACAAACTGTCATTTTCTAAGCTGTGCTTGATGCTATTGTGTTGCTGATTGTATCACTTGGGCTAAGGTGTTGTGATTGATCTAATCAGTTGTCCTTCCTGGTATAATGAAAATGAGATACCCTCAGAGTTGTTAAAGACTCAAAACCTAAAGACCAGCTATATCTGGAAGACACCTCTGGGAAGCAATCATTCCATAAGGGTTCTAAATACAAACAAGAAAGTTACTTATAATAAGCAACTTCAAAGAATCAACCCAGGATCTAAACCAAGGACAGTACCAAAAATGAGAAGACATTCAAGCAACGCACAAACTCACACTTCCACCTCACCAAAGGCAAATTCTGGGGGAAACCAGGTGGAAAAGTCTGACAATCAACCACCTGGACACCCTGAACTGATAGCACAGGAAGTAACATAACAGATGAATGATGCTCTAGAAAAAAATCAAAACAGAAATAATTTCCCAGATAACTACAGAGATAGTGAGCAGCATGAAAGACATGATTAGAGACTCTAGAACAGCAACAGATAAAAAAATAGATGAGCTGAGAAACATGCTGGAAGCCAAGAATGCCCAGCCTAAGAAAGAAATAGAATCGATGAAACAGATTCAAACAGATATCCAGGAGATGAAAAGCTCCATTGAAAGTATGCACAGCAAAGCGCAAGGACCCAAGTTTGATCCCTGGTACCAAAAAAAAAAAAAAACAAAACAAAGGACACATAACAGGTCAAACTTAACTATCACCAAAAAGATTCCAAGATCACTTTAGTTGAGTTGTACAACCCTCATGGTTCTGGATAAGTGAAAAATTTACTTAAAAATAAATTTTACTATTTCACATTATCAATTATACATTTTGATCCTTATTTACACTTTTAGTTTCTCACGCCAGAGAAACTATTCGGAATTTACACATGTGTGTCCTATTTACTTCACTTAAGAGTATCGCCTCAATGTACATCCATTTAGCTATAAATGTCTCTGGTTTCTTGTTCTTTGTGGCTGAGTAGTACTCCATTTTATATAGAAACAAACAGAAAAACCACATCTTCTTTATCTAGTCTCCAGTTAATGGGAAATTGGGCTGTTTCCAAGCTTAAGCTATTATAAAAGGGGTAGGGGAAGTGGGAGGGGTAGGGGAAAGGAAAGAATATGAGAAAAGGGAAAAAAAGGAAACAAAGTCTTTGTAAATAGGGAGGGGTGAAGGGGTTGAAGGGAGGGCAGGGGAATGGGGAAAAAATAAGAACCAAGATACATCACGTACAGGTACAAGTTCCCAATGATGAATGTAACTGTATTGTATACCTAAAATGTACCAATAAACTTAATGGAAAAAGGAAAAAAAAAAAGAAAGTATGCACAGCAGATTAAGGGAATATGGAGACAGAATAGCAGATATAGAAGACAGGATTGTGGTTAGTGACCATGAAAACAGAGATTTCTTAAAAATAGTAAGGGACCACAAGAAATCGATCCAGCAGCTGCTAGATGATGCAAAGAAGAATAACATAAGACTGATAGGAGTCCACAAAAAAGCAGGAGAAAGTACAATTGACATTAAAAAAAACTGTTCACAGAAGTAATAGCAGAAAACTTCCCAGACAGAGGTAGAGAATTGGACATACAGATAACTGAGGCATATAGAACTCCAACTAGCCACAATAAAAAACAGTCTACACCTGGGGCCAGGGATTTAGCTTAGTGGGTTCACCACCTGCTGAACAAGGGCAAGGACCCAAGTTTGATCCCTGGTACCAACCCCCCCCCCAAAAAAAACCCCCAAGAAACTACACCTAGACATATAATAGTCAAGACCCCTGAAACCCAACAGAAGAACAAAGTCCTACAAGCAGTTAGAGAAAAGAAACAAATCACCTACAAAGGAAAGCCCATCAGAATCACAGCAGACATATCAACACAAACCCTCAGGTCAAGGAGAGCCTGGACTGAAGCATTTCAAGCCCCAAAAGGAAATAACTTCCAACCTAGACTATTGTATCCTGTGAAATTATCTTTCAAAATCAATGGGGAAATTAGATACTTCCACGACAAAGAACACTCGAGAAATTTCACGAACACCAAACCAGCACTCCAAACAATTCTAAACAATATCCTAGAGAAAGACAATGAAGATCACAACTCCAGGAGGACCAACATAGTGAAGCCACCAGGAAAGGCAAGAAACTAAATGGAAAGGGGGAAAAATTAAAAAATAAAAGAGCCAACAAGAGTAAAACATCATGACAAGGATGGGTCAATATCCATCAATTATAACCATCAATGTTAATGCCCTCAATTCACCTATCAAAAGAAATAAACTGGCAGAATGGATTAAGAAGGAAAATCTAACAATATGCTATATACAAGAAACATACCTAACTCAAAAAGAAATTCGTAGACTGAAAGTAAAAGGATGGAAAACAGTTCTCCATGTGACAGGAACCCAGAAAAAAAGCAGAGGTAGCAATCTTATTTGCAGACAAAGTAGATTTCAAACTAAAACTAAGAGAGACAAAGATGGTCACTACATCCTTGTGAAGGGAACAATCCAAGAGGAAGACATGACAATCCTAAATATATATGCACCAAATACGAATGCCCCCAACTATATAAAACAAATATTAATGGACATGAAAAACCAAATAAGCACTAATACAATTGTAGTGGGGGACCTCAATACCCCACTATCACAAATAGACAGATCATCTAGACAAAAAAAAAATCAACAACGAAATTCTAGAACTGAACCAAGCTATTGAACAAATGGACTTCATAGAAGTATACAGAGTGTTCCACCCACAAAATCAGAATACACATTTTTTTCAGCTGCACATGGGTCAGTCTCCAAAATAGACCACATGCTAGCTCATAGGACATGTTTAAGTAAATGTAAAAGAATTGAAGTTACACCCTGTATATTATCAGACCATAGTGCAATAAAATTGGAGATCAATAGCATTAGAAACCACAAAATCCCCACAAACACATGGAAATTGAATAACACTCTCCTGAACAACCAAAGGGTCACAGAGAAAATTAAAGAATTAGAGAGTTTTTTCTACAAGTAAATGACAATGCCAGTACAACATAAAGGAATCTATGGGACACAAAGAAAGCAGATCTACGAGGGAAATTCATAGCACTGAATGCCCATATTAGGAAAACAGAGAGAACTCAAATACACAACCTAATACAGAATCTCAGGCTCCTAGAAAAAGAACAGCATAACAAACTCAAAGCTCACACAAGAGAGGAAATTATAAAGATCAGAGCAGAGATCAATGCAATGGAGACTAAGAGAATGATACAAAATAATCAATGAATCAACGAGTTGGCTTCTTGAAAGAATAAATAAAATCAATAAACCTTTAGCCAACCTTATCAAAAAAGGAAAGAAAAGGCTCAAATCCATGTAATTAAGAATGAAAAATGTGAAGTCACAACAGATCCACCAGAAATCTAGAGAATCACCAATACCTACTTCGAGATCCTATACTCTAATAAAGTGAAAAACACAGAAGAAATGGACAGATTCTTAGATAAATACAAATTCCCAAAGTTAAATGAAGAAGATTTAAAAATTCTAAACACCCCAATTACAATGAGTGAAATTGAAAATGTAATTAAAAATTTACCAACAAAGAAAAGTTCAGGTCCTAATGGCTTCACTGCTAAATTCTACAAGACATTTAAAGAAGAACTATCATCATTACTCTTTAAACTCATCAATGAAATTGAAAGGGAAGCAGTACTTCCAAATTCATTCCTGGAAGCAAGTATTACTTTGATTCCAAAACCAGGGAACAACTGAACCCAAAAAGAGAACTACAGGACAATCTCCCTAATGAATACAGATGCAAAAATCCTCAACAAGATACTGGCAAACAGAATACAGAGGCTCATCAAGAAGATCATACACCCTGACCAAGTCGGATTTATCCCAGGGATGCAAGAATGGTTCAACATTCATAAATCAATAAATGTAATACACTATATTAACAGAGTCAAGGACAAAAACCATATGATCGTTTCAATAGATGCAGAAAAAGCTTTCGACAAAATCCAACACCCATTCATGATAAAAACGCTACAGAAAACTGGAATAGAAGGTATTTATCTCAACCTGATTAAGGCTATCTATGAAAAACCAACAGCCAACATCATACTAAATGGTCAAAAACTGAAATCCTTCACACTCAAATCAGGAACAAGACAAGGATGCCCACTATCACCACTCCTGTCCAACATAGTTCTGGAAACATTAGCCATGGCAATTAGACAAGAGAAAGAAATAAAAGGAAGATAGGAAAGGAAGAAGTTAAACTGTCAATATTTTCTGAAAATTTGATACTTTACGTAGAAGACCCAAAAAACTCTACCAAAAGACTTCTAGACTTAATTGACAGATTCAGTAGAGTAGCTGGATATAAGGTCAACACTCAAAAAAAAATAGCTCTCTTGTATACAAATAACAGACTCACTGAAAGAGAAATTAGGGAAATGATTCCTTTTACAATAGTATGCAAAAAAATGAAATACCTAGGAATCAATCTAACAATGGAAGCAAAAGACCTCTATAAAGAAAACTACAGCACTCTGAAAAAAAGAGATAGAAGAAGATATAAGAAAATGGAAAGACATCCCTTGTTCCTGGGTAGGAAGAACAAATAGAGTAAAAATGGCCATATTTCCAAAACTGCTATACAGACTTAATGCAATGCCAACTGAAATTCTAACAATATATTTCACAGAACTAGAGAAAACAATCCAAAAATTCATTTGGAACAAGAAAAGACCTAGAATAGCAAAAGCAATTCTAGGCAACAGAGACATGGCAGGGGGTATCACAACCCCCAACTTGAAATTATACTACAAAGCTACTGTGAGAAAACAGCATGGTATTGGCTAAGAAACAGACCCAAGGATCAATAGATTACAAGATGCAGAAACAATTCCAGACATACTCAGCCACCTCATCTTTGACAAAGGAGCCAACCCTCACTGGAGGAAAGATAGCCTAGTTAATAAACGGTGTTGGAAAAACCGGATTTCAACCTGCTAAAGATTAAAACTAGACCCATATCTATCACCTTGAACTAAACTAAGATCACAGTGGATTAAAAATCTAAATATTAATACAGAAACATTAAACTTGCTGGAAGACAAGTTAGGTAGAAATCTTGAAGACATTGGCATAGGAAGAGACTTTATGAACAAAAACCTCAGTAGCATGGGAACCAGCACAAAGAATCAACAACTGGGATCTCATCTTATTAAAAAGCTTCTGCACTGCAAGAGAAACCACCAACAGAGCTAAGACACAACCTACAACATGACAAAAAAATTTTAGCAGCTGTACCTCAGAAAAAGTACTACTATCTAGAATATACAAAGAACTTAAAAATATCAGACCCTGAAAATTTAAAGACCCAATTCAAAAATGGGCATCTGAAATGAATAGACATCTCTCAGACAAAGAGGTAAAAACAGCACATAAACATATGAAAAAATGTTCAACATCACTGGTCATTTGAGAGATGCAGATGAAAACACCACTGAGATTCCACCTCACCCCAGAAAGAATGGATGCTATCAAGAAATCAACCAATAACAAATGCTGGCAGGGGTGTGGGGAGAAAGGAACCCTTCTCCACTGTTGGTGGGAGTGTAGACTGGTGCAACCACTGTGGAAATCAGTAGGGAGAAACCTCAAAGAACTAGGGCTGGAGGTCCCATTTGACCCAGCTATTACCATGCTGAGTATCTTCCCAAAAGAATTTAAAGGATCATACCACAGAGATATAGATGCACCCATGTTTACAGCAGCACAATTTGTAATAGCTAAAGCTTGGAAACAGCCCAAGTGCCCATCAACTGGAAACTGGATAAAGAAGATGTGGTTTTTTAATAAAATGGAGTACTACTTAGCTATAAAGAACGAGAAACTAGAGACATTTATAGCTAAATGGATGCACATTGAGGCCATAGTCTTCAGTGAAATAAATAGGACATGTGTGTAAATACTGAATAGTTTCTCTGGTGTGAGAAACTGAAAGTGTGAATAAGGACCAAAATGATTAAAATGAATAACTGATAATGTGAAGTAGGAAGAACAGGTCCAAAGGGGTAGGGGTAGTGGGAGGGGAAGGGGAAAGGAAAGAAGAGAAAGGAAAAATTATGAGAAAAGGAAAAAATGGAAACAAAGTCTTTGTAAATAGGGAAAGGTGGAGGGGGTGAAGGGTGCACAGGTAATGGGGAAAACATAAGAACCAGGATACATCATGTACAGGTCCAAGCACCCAATGACAAATGTAAACGTATTGTATACCTAAAATGTACCAAAGAATTTAAGAAAAAAAAAAGAATCTAAGACAACACAGTGGAGGGTAGGGCAGTGTGGACATGATAGCTAGGAAAGAACATCACTATTGTGATTTTCTAATGAGAAGAGATGAAGTTAAATATCTTTTTCTTGTTAGTGAAGCATATTGGAAATATTCTTGATTAGTGACTCTATGGGTGAACAAGACACACCAGAGTATTGAGTTTTGGCAGGCACAAGTCTTTCAAGGAATTGGTCCATCTCATCCAAGTTATCAGATTTGAGCACAGAGTTGTTTGTAGGGAGAGGATGGCTAGAAGAGGCTACAGTTGGGTACTTCCTTTAGCCCAAGACAGCCAGGCTCTGGGGACAGTCTCTCCAGAGGGCAGGCCTTGTTTGGAAGGACAGAGTACTCTGGCAAGTTTCAAAATTGTTCCTTTCCCTTTCTCCTGCCAAAGCATGAGAAGATTTTTCTCCAGTATTTATTGTGAGAACCTCGCTGAGCTCCCAGAGGTAAAACCCACAAAGTGTGGATGGTCCCCTATGGTTGGTCCCCTGGAGTTTTCAACTCTCAGACTTGTCTATACTGAATGTTATGACTTATAGCTAGATGTCCCCCAAAAGCCTCATGTACTCATAGGTGGGGCTTTTGGAAAGTAATTGGATCATGGGTGTGTGATATTGGATTGGTCCACTGATGGGTTTATTTCTGGGTGTGATGTTGGGAGGTGAAGCCTGGTGGGAAGAGGTGGACCACTGTGGCATGACCTGGAAGGATAGGCAGAGCCCTCCTCCCTTGATGGCTGCTGCTTCCTGCCTGCTAAACCATGAGTTCTTTCTCCTCTGCCATTCTTCCCTGCTTTGGACCCAGACAACTGTAGACTGAAACCTCTACAAACTGCGAGCCAAATAAACCTTTCCTCAACATGTGGGTGTCAGATATTTTGTCACTTAGTTACTTGAAAGTAATTAAGACCCTGAGCCTCTGGCAATTTATCCATTACCGATCTTCCTACCTGAAACAGTACCCACTGTTGCTTCCACTCCTGAGTCTCCAGTGAGCCGCAACTCCATGCATCCATCTCTCTAGTCTCAGGCAGCAGTTTGCCCTGTGTCCTCACCTGCCTTATTGGCCTAAAAAGAGCTGATTTTTCTGTGCCTTCAACTTTTTACTTGTTAGGAAACAGTAGCAATTTCCAAGATCCATCTATGAAGAAGCACAAATTGGAAGTCTCCATTTCACTCTAGAAAACTCCATTTGAGGGACTGAACTTGCAACTCTCTTGCCTCACCCGTTTGTTATTTCGTATCTTCCATTTCTCTTATCATTTTCATGTCTTCCATTATATTCTGGAACACAGGAGCATATTTATAATAGTTGTTTTAATGTCCTTGCTGCTAATTCCATTGCTTGTATCATTTCTTAGTCTCTTTTCATACTTTTTTTTTTGGTACTGGGGATTGAACTTGGCAGGTCCTTGCATTTGTGAGGCAGGTGGCGGTCTTAGTCTCTTTTATAAAAAATTTTATTTTATTGGTACAATTTAGGTATACAATATAATGACATTTGTCATTGGAAATTTGCACCTTTACATAATCTCTCTTGGTTCTTATTTTTCCCCCTTCCCCTGCCCTCCCTTCAACCCCTCCATCCTTCCCTATTTACAAAGACTTTGTTTCCATTTTTTCATTTTCTCATATTAATTCCATTCCCTTCTTTCCTTTCCCCTACCTCTCCCACTTCCCCTTCTGCTTTGTCCCGTTTCTTCCTATTTCACATTATCTATTATACCTTTTAGTCCTTGTATATACTTTCAGTTTCTCACACTAGAGAAACTATTCAGTATTTACACATGTGTGTACTATTTATTTCACTTAAGAGTATGGTCTCAATGTGCATCCATTTAGCTAGAAATGTCTCTAGTTTCTCATTCTTTATGGCTGAGTAATACACCATTTTATTTTAAAAAAACCACATTTTTAAAATCCAGTCTCCAGTTGATGGGCAATTGGATAGCTGGGTCAAATGGGACTTCCAGTCCTAGTTCTTTGAGGTATCTCCATACTGATTTCCACAGTGGTGGCACCAGTCTACACTCCCACCAGCAGTGGAGCACGGTTCCTCTTTCCCCACAGCCCTGCCAGCATTTGTTATTGGTTGATTTCATGATAGCATCCATTCTTTCTGGTGTGAGGTGGAATCTCAGCATTGTTTTCATTCACATCTCTCAAATGACCAGTGATGTTGAACATTTTTTCATGTGTTTATTTGCTATTTCTACTTCTTTGCCTGAGATATATCTGTTCATTTCAGATGCCCATTTTTAGATTGGGTCTTTAAATTTGGGAGGTCTGATTTTTTAAAGTTCTTTATAGATTCTAGATAGTAGACCATTGTCTGAGAAACAGCAGGTGAAGATTTTTCCCCACATTGTAGGTTGTCTCTTCACACTGTTGGTGGTTTCTCTTGCTATGCAGAAGCTTTTTAATAAGAAGAGATCCCACTTGTTGATTGTTTGTGCTAGTTCATGGGCAACTGAGGTTTTGTTCATAAAATCTTTTCCTATACCAATGTCTTCAAGAGTTCTACCTAATCTCTGTTCCAGCAGGTTCAGCATTTCTATCTTAATATTTAGATCTTTAATCCATTTTGATTTTAGTTTAGTGCATGGTGAGAGATATAGGTCTAGTTTTAATCTTTGGCAAGTTGAAACCCAATTTTTCCAGCACCATTTATTAAAGAGGCTATCTTTCCTCCAGTGAGAGTGTTTCTCTCCTTTGTCAAAGATGAAGTGGTGAGTGTGTCTGCAGTTGTTTCTGGACCTTCTACTCTGTTCCCCTGGTCCTCAGGTCTGTTTCTTTGCCAGTACCATGCTGTTTTTATCACAGTAGCTTTGTAGTATAGTTTCAAGTTGGGGGTTATGATACCCTCTGCCATGTCTCTGTTGCCTAGAATTGCTTTTGCTATTCTGGGTCTCTTCTTGTTCCAAATGAATTTTTGGATTTTTTTCTCAAGGTCCATGAAGTATGCTGCTGGGATCTCAATTGGAATTGCATTGAATCTATATAGCAGTTTTGGACGTATGGCCATTTTCACTATTTTGATCCTTCCTACCCAAGAGCAGGGTATGTCTTTCCATTTTCTGATATCGTCTTTAATCTCTCTTTCCAGAGTGCTATAGTTTTCAGAAAAGAGGTCTTTGATTTCTTTTGTTAGGTTCATTCCTAGGTATTTCAGTTTTTTGGGTGCTATTATGAAAGGAATTCTTTGCCCTATTTCTCTCTCAGTGACTCTGTTGTTCGCGTACAGGAAAGCTATTGATTTTTGTGTGTTGACCTTGTATCCAGCTACTTTACTGAATTTGGTTATTAAGTCTAGAAGACTTTTGGTGGCGTTCTTGGGTCATCTATATAGAGTATTGTGTCATCTGCAAATAATGACAATTTGACCTCTTGATTTCCTATCTTTATTCCTTTTATTTCTTTCTCTTGTCTAATTTCCATGGCTAATATTTCCAAAAGTATATTGAACAGGACTGGCGATGGTGGACATCCATGTTTTGTTCCTGATTTTAATGTGAAGAATGTCAGTTTTTGACCATTTAGTATGATATTGGCTGTTGGTTTTTCATAGATGGCTTTTATCAGATTGAGGTAGAGACTATCTATTCCAATTTTTTGTAGGGTTATCATAAATGCATGTTGGATTCTGTCAAATGCTTTTACTGCATCTGTTCAGATGATTGTATGTTTTTTGTTCTTGCCTCTATTGACATAGTGTATTGCATTTATTAATTTGCATATGTTGAACCCTCCCTGCATCCCTGGGATGAATCCCACTAGATCAGGGTGTATGATCTTCTTGATGACCTTCTGCATTCTATTTGCCAGTATCTTATTAAGGATTTTTGCATCTATGTTTATTGGTCAGACTGGCCTATAGTTCTCTTTTTCGGTTGGGTATTTCTCTACTTTGGGGATTAAGGTGATGCTTGCTTCCAGGAATGACTTCAGGAGTATTGCTTCCCTTTCAATTTCATTGAAGAGTTTAAACAGTAGTGGCAGTAGTTCCTCTCTAAACGTCTTGTAGAATTCAGCAGTGAAGCCATAGGGACCTGGGCTTTTCTTAGTTGGTAAGTTTTTAATTACATTTTCAATTTCATTGATTGATATTGGGCTGTTTAGAATTTTTAGGTCTTCTTTTTTCAACTTTGGTAATTCATATGTATCTAGGAATCTGTCCATTTCTTTTGTGTTTTCCATCTTATTGGCATATAGGTTCTTGTCTTTTTTGTTTTTTGGTACCAGGGATTGAAATCGGGTCCTTGTACTTTTGAGACAGGCAGCATAACCACTGAGCTAAATCCCTGGCCCCAGGCATGTAGGTTCTTGAAGTAGCTATTGATGATCCTCTGGATTTTTGTTGGGTCCGTTGTAATTTCACCCTTTTCATTCCTAATTGCTTGGATTTGGGCCTTTTCTTTCCTTTTTCTGATAAGGTTGGCTAAGGGTTTGTCAATTTTGTTGATTCTTTCAAAGAACCAACACTTGGCTTCATTGATTTTTTGTATCATTCTCTTAGTCTCCATTGCATTGATTTCTGCTCTGATATTTATAATTTCTTGTATGAGCTTTGGCTTTGTCCTGCTCTTCTTCTTCTAGAAGCTTGAGGTTCAGCATCAGGTTGTTTAATTGGGCTCACTCAGTTTTCCTAATATGAGTATTCTCTGCTATGATTTTCCTTCATAAGACTGCTTTTACTGTGTCACATAGATTTTGATATGTTGCATTGCCATTGTCATTTAATTGAAGGAACTGTCTGATTTCTTCTTGAATTTCGTCTGTGACCCATTGGTTATTCAGAAGTGTGTGGTTCAATTTCCATGTGTTTATGAAATTTTTGCAGTTTCATTTTCTATTGATCTACAATTTCATCATATTATGGTCTGATAATATAAAGGGGATAACTTCAATTCCTTTGCACTTAAACACGTTCTATGAGTGAGTATGATGTCTATTTTGGAGAATGATCTATGTGCAGCTGAAAAGAATGTGTATTCTGATTTTGTGGGTGGAACACTCTGTAAACATCTGCTAAGTTCATTTGTTCAAGAGTTTGATTGAGTTCTAGTACTTCATTACTTATTTTTTGTCTAGTTGATCTATCTATTTGTGACAGTGGGGTATTGAAGTCCCCTACTACCATTGTATTAGTGCATATATGACTTTTCATGTCCATTAGTATTTGTTTTATATAGTTGGGTGCACTAGTGCTTGGTGCATAGATATTTATGATTGTCATCTCTTCCTCTTGGATTGTTCCCTTTACAAGGATGTAGTGTCCTTCTTTGTCTCTCTTAATCAGTGTGGGTTTGAAATCCACTTGATCTGCAAAGAGGATAGCTACTCCTGCTTTTTTGGGTTCCTGTCACATGGAGTATTATTTTCTACCCTTTAACTTTCAGCCTATGAGTTTGTTTTTGAATTACGTGCGTTTCTTGCATGCAGCATATTTTTGGATCTTGCTTCTTGACCCATTCTACCAGTCTATTTCTTTTGATTGGTGAATTGAGACCATTAACATTGATGGTTATAACTGAAACGCATTGACTTGTCATTTCAATGACTTTTTCTTTTTGTTGGGTTCTCCCCCTTTACATTTAATTTCTTGTCATGCCAGATGGGTTCATTCTGCTTTGCTTCCTGGGGTTGTGATCCTCAATGTCTGTTCCTAGGATATTGTGTAAAATTCTTTGGAGTTCTGGTTTGGTATTCACAAAGTTCCTATCTTATTTCTCCATCCAGTTTGAAAGATAGTTTTGCAGGGTACATCGATCTGGGTTGGAGGCTGTTTTCCTTTAGGGCTTGAAATACATTACTCTAAGCTCTTCTTACCTTGAGGGTTTGGGCTGAGAAGTCTGCTGTGATTCTGATGGGCTTTCCTTTGTATGTGATTTGTTTTTTTTCTCTAACTGCCTGTAGAATTTTGTTCTTCTGCTGGGTTTCTGGAATCTTAATTATATGCCTATGTGTAGATTTTTTTCGTTCAAGGCTAGTTGAAGTCCTATATGTCTCACTTATGTGTATGTCAAAGTCTCTTTTTAATTACTGCTTTTACTTCTAGCTTTCAGGTTCATTTTCCTGCTTCATATGGCTAGTGATTTTTGACTGTGTGTCAAATGTGAATTTTATGTATTCATGTGCTGGACTTTGTTTTCCTTCAAAGAGTATTGAATGGTTCCTGTCCGGCTATTTGAATGACCTGGGGTTAATTTGGTTTTATTGTTTTATTTTGTATTTCTAAGTTCATTTGCCATCACTTTTAAGGAAGTTCTCATATAGCTATTACCCTAGAAAAATTTACCTCCACCTTTCAGGAATGGCCCATCCAGGGTCTCCTCTCTGTGCCCCAGGTAATCAGTGAGACCTCTCCACTCTGACTGGTGTAAAACTGAATGATCTTCAGTCCCATCTGAGATCAGAGACAGCTATTTCATAGCTCCTTGGTGATTGCTTTTTTGGAAGTTGTTCTTTTTGAGCTAAGGAAATTTTACTACATACATAACCAGGCTAGGCTTCAGACTAAATCTCAAGAAAAATCTCTTGAAGATTTTTAGAGCTTGATATAACTTTATTTTGTTTTAATTTATTTATTTGATTTGTTTAGACAGGGTCTCAATATGTAGTTCAAACTGGGCTTGAACTCACTATGTAGCCCAGGCTGGCCTCAAAGTCGAGGCGATCCTCCTGCCTCAGTCTCCTGAGTGCTGAGATTACAGGTGTGTGCCACCACACCCAGCTTCAGTATAACTTTTGCAAACTCCAATCTCTGTTGGGTTTCTCCTCCATGAGCCATGGTCTAGGCATTATCTCCGACCAGAAAGCCTGGGTGATGGAAAGTATCACTTTACTTATTCCTCACTTCTCAGGATCAGGGTTCTGTGTGACTCACTGGCCAATGGATCATCTTGCTTTCTTATCATGGGAATATAAATACCTGATCTAGTTTGTTGTTGTTGTTTGGTTTTTGGTTTTTGGTTTTTTGGTTTTTTTTCTTGTGGCCCTGAGGATTGAGCCTATGGCTTTCACGTAACATATAGGCCCCTCTTTTTTTTTTTTTTTTTTTGAGACAGGGTCTTGCTAAGTCAATAAATTGCCCAGGCTGGGCTCAAGTTTGTAATCCTCCTGCTTCAGCTTTCCAGAATGCTGGGATTACTTTACTGTTATATTTGATTTTCCAGCAATGGATTACCAGACTGAAGGAAAACTCAAACAAATGGGGAAAAGGCCCCTCTCCGCACCTCAAAAAATATAGAGAGAAGAAAACATTTTTAAAATTTGTAATTAAAATCCTCAGAAAGGTAAGAGAAGTTACTAAACCCTGAAATAAGAACAGAATGTCATGAAATTGTTCTTAAATACAGATAATAAGAACGCTTTTGAAATTGAAAATATGCTAGCAAAAATTTAAAAATCAGTAGAAAATACCAGAGGTACAACTAGAGTTCCTCAAAATTGAAGAGGCCTGTATGAATTTATGGAACTGTACTGGAAGACAAATGTAGTAATTTACAGTGAAATATATAACTTTCAAGGATAATTGGAGGGTCTCATTAGCAAGAAGGCATATTCTCTTCTTAATAGTAAAACATGCTTGGGAAGTCTGATTATATCTGGATGGTTGTGTGATAAAGAGGGAGTCAAAGTGAAGATGAGCATTACATAGCCCTCAGAAACACTTTAATTAGACCACACTAGCCTGGAGGGTCACCCTCCTCCCTTGATAGCTATAAAGATCACCGCAGTTTTTCTGCAAAGGAGCAGTTATCTGGTATTTTCAGCTCTGCAGGTCATCTCTGAGGCAACTATTGATCACGGGATGTGCTATTACAGAGCAGGCAGAGACAGTAACAATGTGGTGATGTTCCTTCTATAGGACTTCATCCGGAAACCAGGCTCAAGGGGGGGGGCGGGGGGCTGGCTGCCCGAGCTCTCTCCCAGCAGTCTAGAAACACATTCTTACTCTCTGAATCCTGAATCCCCTTTCTCTAACTTCCTGAATTTCAATAATTGTGTGTGTGTGTGCATGTGCGCACATGTACTCACATGCATGTGTCTGTGCAGCACTGAGGAATGAACACAAAGCTTTATACATGCTAGGTAAGTGCTCTACCATTGAGCTACACCCCAGCCATTTTTAGTTTTTATTTTAAGACAGGGTTTTTCTAAACTGGCCAGTCTTGGGACTCTCTTGCCTCAGGCTGCTGAACAGCTGAGATTATAGGCGCTGGGCCCCAATAATCTTTTATAATATGTTATATCATTAAGACAAGAAAAAAAGATTCACTTGATTTTAGACTTAAACAACAGCACCTGCATTACGGTTATCTTTTTTTTTTTTTGAGACAGGGTCCCACTATGTAGTTCAGGCTGGCCTTGAGCTCATGCTGATCCTCCTGCCTCAGCCTCCTATGTGCTGGAGTTATAAGTGTGTGCCACCACACCTGGATGGGGTTAAGGTTCTCTTAAAGCACATAATTAATTAGCCTTCAAATCTCCTTGTTTGGACAACTACTTGGATTTTTGTTTTAACGAAGCATTTTTTTTGTAGAGCAATGGATACCAATGTCCTTCTCTTTCCATCCTCCCTCTCTTCCTTTCTTCTTTGTCACTTTCTTAAACTTCTGTATTTCTAGTTACATCATTTTTACCCCAACTGATCTTTTGGAGATACAGTATTGCAGTACAAGCACCAGGTGACGTCCACCTTTGTTTTAAAAACTGCCTGAGAGGAAAGACAGTAGCTGTCTATGGGGCTATAGCAAGTGTAATACACACTGATATGGGAGGAAAAATGAACAGGAAATCTAGCTGGACTAAAATCTGGTGTTTAGAGGGTGTTGAGGGGAGCCAGATTACTCCTGAATCATGGCACCTCAGCCCACCCCAGACCTGGTATGCTGGCCATCTTGGGAGAGGATGGGATTGATGGAGGGAGTGGACCTTCAATGATGGCCTGGCTGATTGAATAGACTCACAAACACTCTGACCACCCTACCAGGCATGGCAAGTGAGACAAATCCAGTGAGGCTGAAGGCACACAAGGCAAGATTGAATCACCATCCACTTGTCTTGTAAACAATAGGCTGCAGCACCAGCAACCAACAGGACTATGGGGAGAAGAGAGGGCTGCCTGACAGGCTCTGTGGGCAAGGCTGAGACAGATGGACACCTGTGGGCTGAAAGATGGTGAATGACACATGGGCCAGTGGCCTTTTGGTCATATATTAGACAAGGAAAGCCTGTGGAGGGGAGACATGGATATACCTGTGATATTTTTCCCTCCCAAATCAATTAAGGCAATCAAATTCTTGGAGGTTTTCAGTGGGTCATGCCTGGAGCATAGCTTGCAAGCAGGACACATGTTTGGAGGGAGAAACAGCCCTCATGGCTTTGGACAGACAACTGTCTGGCTCACAGGGGGAAACTGCTTGGGTGCTCATATCAGATTGTGCTTGCAATGTAGTGGGAATTGTGTCAATGCTGTGGATTAATGCTGTAGCAACTGTGCAAAGGTTTTTATTTTTGTTTCTGGTTCCATTTTGGTTGGTGTAGTCATTGTTTCTTCCCTTCTTTGATTTGGGTCATCTTGGTTCTTTTTTCTTTTCGTCTGGTTCTTGCTTCTTCATTGGTGTTGTTTGGTTAGTACATTTTTCAAGGTTTTTCTCCTTTGACTTGCTCCCTCTTTTAGTGCCTCTTGTCTTCTATTTTTTGACTCTCTTCCCTCCTGTTCTTTTTTCTCCTTTCTTCCTCATTATCTTGCCTCCTTGCCTTCTCCTCCTCCTCTCTACCTAACTGCATAAATATAACAAGGGCCTGTACAAGTGCATTGGAGAATAAAAATTAACCAGTGTTATAAACCAAACAGAATCATTCAAGGGCACATCAGGGTAATCCTTAACAAAATTGGACTTACAAGGTCCAAACAAAACGACCTACAAATATATTAACAGGTTCTGACAATCTCACAGCCTTCCTCAATCTCTAAATATACTCCCACCAATCTTCATGCCTCCCCTTGCCTACACAAATGCTTTCTCAAACTCACTCAACAGCAGACTTTACCCCAGTTGTAAAAATAATTCCAACAGAGTCCAGCTTCCTGTCTATTCTTTACCTATTCAAATTTCTTTTATTTCTCTCTTCCCATTGACATGGCCCCTTTCTTTCCCCTTCTTCCATCCTTCCTCCAACCCTCCACATCTCAAATGAGGCAGAAATTACAGTATAGCACAGTCTGTTAGGGATACTGACAAAATAAACTTTAAAGTTTATGGTTGATATACGGTTGGATCTGTTGATGCTGTCACAATCAGTAAAAATTCTCTCCTAACAACACGGTGGCATGGTCCAACCCAATTAAATTGAATAAGTTGAAGTGGTAAACAATACCTTTTGACAAATAAAGCCAAGAATACATGACTGGGAAATAGAACCTAACTAAAGAGATATTTGTATTAACAAAACACTCTCTTGACTCTATTTGACCTCAACCCCTCAACCCTTAGACAGACAGAAAGAAACACAAACACAAATGCACACACACACACACACACACACACACACGAATGTGAAAAAACAAATGAACAAAACGATCAAAGGATCATCCTAAATCTCTCACAGCAGATCCAAGGGGAACCAATGGAGAGGAAAGCAAATATCAGATAACTGAGCTGTAAAAAATAATTAAAGAGGAAGCAAAGAAATTTGGTAAGTTTCACAAAAGATAGTGGAGCAATAAAAAATTTAAAGAGCTGACCACAATGGTTCAAAACGTGAATGACAAATTTACCAAAGAAACAGACTCCACAAAACGGTGCCAAATAAAAATCCCAGAGATAAAGAATTCTATTAAATTCATAAACATCAGAAATGACCACTGTAAAAATAGGGATTCAGAAATCAAGGGAAAAATGGAAATACACAATGATTTACTCAGAAAAGCCTTAAAAACAAAAAGAACAAGAAAATTTCAAGCAACTACTATTAGATGATGCTAAAATGACTAACCTAAAGCTAACTGGAGTTAGAAATTAAAGGACAGCAGACATGAAATAAAACATCTATTTACAGAAACCATAGAAGAAAACTTACCAAGTATGGGAAAATAACTCAACATACATGTAAGCAAGGCTTACAGAATACCAAATAACTACAATGAAAAACGAAGCTTTTCACAACACATCAGAGTCAAAACCCCTGAAGTCCAAAGAGAATTTTTAAAGTTGTCATAGAAAACCCAAAAACCATTTATAAAGGTAAACCTATTAGGATTACATCAGATTTTTCAACGAAATGTTTAAAGACCAGAAGAGCTTGGAGTGAAGTGTTTCAAAGAAAACAATTTCCAAGCAAGAATAATATATTCTGCAAAAATTTCTATAAAATTTGGTAGAGAAATAAAGTCATTCCACAATAAAGAACATCTTAAGAGCCTCTGGAACAGAAAGCCAGCATGCACCAAAATATTCAAGAGTATCCCAAACAGAGACAACATAGCCAACAAAGCCAAAAAGTCAGTTGGAATAAATACATCAAACAAGGTGAGCAGTTAAACAAAAAGGGAAAAATAAAGGAGTCAATAACAGAAAAAGAATGCAATGACAGGAATGAGTCAATAACTTTCAGTAATAACTCAACATACATGCCCTCAACTCCCCAGTTAAAAGACACAGATTGGCAGGCCAGATGAAAAACAGAACTGAACAGTCTATTTCATTCAGGGCACTCATCT
Organism: Heterocephalus glaber; assembly: GCF_053883595.1. NCBI lineage: Eukaryota > Metazoa > Chordata > Mammalia > Rodentia > Bathyergidae > Heterocephalus > Heterocephalus glaber. The sequence continues at coordinate 106,528 of NW_028258471.1, read as the reverse complement.
AATCCAAAAAGAAATTCAAAGACTAAAAAAAAAAAAAAATTGAAAGGATGGAAAACAATGTTCCATGTACCAGAACCCCAAAAGCAGGAAGAAGTAGCAATTTTATTCTAAGACAAAGTAAATTTCAAGCTAAAACTGATCAGAAGAGGCAAAGATGGTCACTACATATTAGTTAAGGGACAATCCAACAGGAAAAGGTAACAATTGTAAATATACAGTCAAACCTCAGATTGGGAGTAATGGTCTGTGGGTGTTACACAAGATGAGCAAATAGTTCTAAGAAATTTTAACTTGATAAATGAGCAGTGTTTTGCAATACGAGCAGTATATCATGCCAAACATCGCATGGTCACAACTAGTTCTTTTTCTCTTTCTCTCTCTCTGCTCTGATACAAAGTACTTTGGATTAAAAGTGGAAAGAATTACTCTTACAAACTAAGATTTTACTGTATATATACACCAGATATTGGTGCATCTAATTTCATAAAACACTGCTGGTCATAAAAGATCAAATAGACACCAACACAATCACAGTGGGTAGCCTCAATACCCTACTTTCACAAATATACAGGTCAACTAAACAAAAAATCAACAAAGAAATATCAGAGCTGAACTACACCTTCAAATGAATGGATTTAATAGATATATACAAAGTATTCTACCCTATTACAACAGAACATGCATTCTTCTCAGCACCATACAGAATTTTCTCCAAAATAGAACACTAATCCATTTAACCTGGTTTAAAAATAAAAAGAATTGAAATAATTCCATGTATACTATCAGATTATAGCATGTTGAAACTAGAATTCAATTGCAAAAGAAATCACAGACATTTTACAAACACCTGGACATTAAATATGTGAACACTTAATGGACAGAAGAAATCAAATAATTCCTAGAATCAAATGATACTGCCAGTGCAACATACTAGAACCTATGAGACACAATGAAAGCAAGTCCAAGAGTTGATTATTGTGAAAGCTAACATTAGAAGAACAGCTGGGGGTTTAACTCAGTGGTTCTGCTGCCTGCCTCACAAGGGCAAGGTCCTGAGTTTGATCCCCAGTACAAAAAAATAAAAAAGCTCTTGTGCAGCAAAGGAAACAACCAAAAGAGTGAAGAGACAATTACCAAATGGGAAAAATATTTTGCCAGCATTTCACTGGACAAAGGACTAATATCAAGAATATATGTAAAAAAAACTCAAAAAATTAGACTTCCTCCAAAATAAAAGACCCAATCAAAAAATGGGCAACCAAAATGAATAGACACTTCTCAGAAGTAGCAGTACAAATGGCCAATAAATACATGAAAAATGCTCATCATTACTGTCCAGAGAAATGCAAATTAAAACTACACTGAGATACCATTTTATGCCAGAGAGAATGGCTATCTTAAAAAAATGCTGGTGAGGATGTTGGGAAAAAAGAACTTTTCTCACCCTGCCGAGGTCCCCAGTCGCGCGGAACACACGCCGAATCAGCCCGCTGCAGACAGACAGGTCTGTGCACGCCCTACCGAGGTCCTGAGCCACTCGGAAGACGCCGAATCAGTCACGCGGAAGACGCCCAATCAGCCCCGCGGAAGACGCCCAATCAGCCCCGCGGAAGACGCCCAATCAGCCCGCTGCAGAAAGGCAGGTCTGTGCACGCCCTACCGAAGTCCTGAGTCAGGCGAAAGACGCCGGATCACGCCGCTGCAGACAGGCAGGTCTGCCCACACCCTGCCGAGGTCCCCAGTCGCGCGGAACACACGCCGAATCAGCCCCCTGCAGACAGGCAGGTCTGTGCACGCCCTGCTGAGGTCCTGAGTCTCGCGGAAGACGCCGAATCAGCCCGCTGCAGACAGGCAGGTCTGTGCACGCCCTGCTGAGGTCCTGAGTCACGCGGAAGACACCGAATCAGCCCACTGCAGACAGGCAGCCACCTGATTCCACATTACCAAGGCGCAGAGGACATCAGACCACCAGACCAAGGTACTGAGTCCCACTGTTCCCGGCCCAGAGGTAGGGGCTTTTGAGCCGTCGTCCCACTGCTCCTGGTCCAGAGGAAGGGGCTTCCCGGTCACCATCCCTCCCGCTGCTCCCAGCCCAGAGGAAAGGGCTTTTGGGCCACCTCCTGTCCCACTGCTCCTGGCCCAGAGGAAGGGGCTTCCGGGCCACCATCCCTCCCACCGCTCCCGGCCCAGAGGGAGGGGCTTCTGAGCCACCATCCCACTGCTCCTGGTCCAGAGGAAGGGGATTCCCGGCCACCATCCCTCCCACTGCTCCCAGCCCACAGGAAAGGGCTTTTGGGTCACCATCCCTACCGCTGCTCCCGGCCCCTGTCCCACCTCACCCCGCTCAGAGGAGGTAATCCGTGCAGGCGCTAACAGCCCCCCCCCCAGTCGAAATGAGAAAACACATAAATAAGTCTCAAAACCAGACTTCCACATCACCTACAGCAACCCCAAAGGGAAATGAGATGGAACCCTCTGATACTCAACCACTTGGACCCACTGAACTGGCAACAAAAGGGGATCTGGAAAAAATGAAATCAGAAATAATTTCTCAGATAACAGGAGAAATTGTGCCCCTAGTGCAAGATATGATTAATAAATCTAGAGAGGAGCTCAGGAACATGATGGAATCCCAACATAAGAAACAAATGGAATCCATAAAACAGATGCAAATAGATTTCCAGGACATGAAAAACTCCATTGAAAGTCTACACAGCAGAATGAGCCAATATGAGGACAGAATTTCAGATATAGAAGATAAGATTGCAATTAGTGACCAGGAAAAGAAAAATTGCTTCAAAATTATAAGGGAACATGAGAAATCAATCCAGCAGCTTCTAGATGATGCAAAAAAGAATACCATAAGACTGATTGGGCTCAATGAAGAAACAGGAGAGAGTGCAGATGACATAAAAAAATCTCTTCACAAAAATAATGGGAGAAAACTTCCCAAGCAGGGGAAAAGAGCTTGACATACAGATAAGTGAGGCATATAGGACTCCAAATAGCCTTGATAAAAAAAAAATCTACGCATAGGCATATAATTGTTAAGATTCCAGAAACACAACAGAAGAACAAAGTTCTCCAAGCAGTCAGAGAAAAGAAACAAATCACATACAAAGGAAAGCCCATCAGAATCACAGCAGACTTCTCAACACAAACCATCAAGGCAAGAAGAGCTTGGAGTGACATATTCCAAGCCCTAAAAGAAAACAGCCTCCAACCCAGATTGATGTACCCTGCAAACCTATCTTTCAAAATTGATGGAGAAATAAGATACTTTCATGACAAAGAGCACCTTAGGAACTTCGTGAATACCAAACCAGCACTCCAAAGAATTTTACACAATAGCCTAGGAACAGACATTGAGGATGACAACCCCAGGAAGCAAAGCAGAATGAACCCATCTGGCATGCCAAGAAATTAAATGTAGAGGGGGAGAACCCAACAAAAAGAAAAAGTCATGGCAATGACAAGTCAATACGATTCAGTTATAACCATCAATGTTAATGGTCTCAATTCACCAATCAAAAGAAATAGACTGGCAGAATGGGTCAAGAAGCAAAATCCAACAATATGCTGCATACAAGAAACACACTTAATTCAAAAGGAAACTCACAGACTGAAAGTTAAAGGGTGGAAAACAATACTCCATGCAACAGGAACCCGAAAAAAAGCAGGAGTAGCTATCCTCATGACAGATCAAGTAGATTTCAAACCAACACTAATTAAGAGAGATGAAGAAGGACGCTACATCCTTATAAAGGGAAGAATCCAAGAGGAAGAGATGACAATCATAAATATCTATGCACCAAGAACTTTTCTACATTTTTGGTGGGAATGTAAACAGTACAACTACTGTGGAAATCAGTGTGGAGATTTCTCAAAAAATTAAAAACAGAAATTTCATTTAACCCACTATTAGCCTACTAAGTATCTTTCCAGGAGGGTTAAAGACATCAGATTACAGGGATACATGCATCCGCATGTTTGTAGCAGCACAATTTATAATAACTAGATCTTGGAAATGGTGTATAGGTCCACCAAAAGATGAATGGATAAGGAAAATGTGTTATTTATACACAGTGAAATACTACACTGCCATAAAGATAGGCATTCATGGGTAAAAGGATGCAACTTTAGAATATGTTAAATGAAATAAATCAGACACACAAGCTTAAATATTGCATGGTTTCCCTTACATGAAAAACATAGATAGACAGACAGATAGATAGATAGATAGATAGATAGATAGATAGATAGATAGTCAAACCTTTGGTTTGTGAGCATAATTCATTCTGGAAACATGTTTGTAGTCCAAAGCATTTGTAGATCAAAGCAAATTTCCCCATAAGAAATAATAGAAACACAGATGATTTGCTCATAACCCCAAAATATTCATATAAAAATAATTACAATATTATAATATGATACAAAATATAAAGAAAAATAATCAAATTAACCTGCACTTACCTTTGAAAACCTTTGTGTCTGGTGCAAAGGAGATGAGAGAGGAGGGTTTGCTGGGCATGGTGGTGCATGCCTGTAATTCCAGCACTTGGGAGGCTGAGACAGGATGATTACAGTGAGTTTGAGGCCAGCCTGGGCTACATAGTGACTTCAAGGCCAACCTGAATTACAGACCTTATCTCAAAAACCGGGAGGAGGAGGAGGAGGAGGAGGAAGAAGAGAGAAAGGAGGGTTATTGTGTAAAATGACTTTCACTATCACTAACAGAATCACTGCTATCTATTGGCTCAGTGGAATCTTTGTTCATGCAACTTTAACAAGGGGCCTATCCAATGAATCTTACTTTTATCTCCTTTTGAGGACTCATGGAAATATGACATTAAATTGTCACTAAACAGATTCATCATTCAAACTACTACAGTCTTATTTGGGTAGTACTTTTCTATAAAATTTTGCATTGTTTCCCACACTTTACACATCTCCCTAACCTCATTTGAAGTGAGGGATTCCTCTACTTTCTTCCTTCCTCTTGTGCAGATGAGACACCCTCCATAAACTCTTGCTGTTGGGAGGTATCACCCACAATCCCAAGGGCGGAGAGGGGAGAGAGGAAGAGGAAGAAAGTATTGGCTCAGTTGTGATCATGTGACATTCAACTCAGATACTCCTCATATTGTAAGATACTACTCTTTTATCAAGTTAAAATGTATTAGAAATCTTTGCTTGTCTTGTGAAACTACCAGAGCAAGTTACTTGCAATCCAAGGTTTTATTGTATGTGTGTGTGTGTATGTATATATACAAATAAAAAGCAAAGTAGAAGAACATAAATAGAAGTAGGGAGAAGTTCTAATACTTCCCCAAATTACATATTATGATATTTCAGAAATATTTTAATTTTTATATGCTAATTTGTTTCATTTATACATGTTAGTTCATTGAAAAGAAAGTTTCATGCTATTATCATTTGTTTCTTCTTCATTAGTCTTTTTGTTCTGTATCTTGTACTCTGAGTAACTCCTTCAAAGATAATGGTACACAGTATATTAACTATTATTATTGTCATTATTTTGTTATAAAATTTTGATTTAATTTTCATAAAAAGAATCAAAGAGCTAGTTCTTTGAGAGAATAAGCAAAATGGACAAACCCTTTACCAAACTTACCAAAAGAAGAAAAGAAAGAGCAACATCAATGCAATTAAATGAAAAAGTGAAGTCACAGTAGACACCATTGATACCCAGAAGATTAGCAACTACTATGAAAAACCATGCTCCAACAAATTGGAGAATCTTGAAGGAACAGATAGATTCCCAGACACATATGAATTATAAAAACTTAACCAAGAAGACATTAAAATCTAAACAATCCAATAACAGAGAATGAAATTGAAGCAATAATTTAAAAAACTACCAAGAAAAGCCCAGGACCTGATAGATTCACCACTGAATTCTACAAGAGCTTCAGGGAGGGTCTAATGCCAGTATACCTCAAACTAATGAAACTGAAAGAGGAAGAGGACTGCAAAATTCATTTCTGGAAGCCAGGATCACTCAGTCTCCAAAACCAGACAAAGACTCAAAACAACAACAATAACAGGCCAAACTCTTTAAGGAACATAGATGCAAAAATCCTCAAAAAGATATTGGCAAATAGATTACAAAAAATAATCACAAAGTAGGGTTCATGAATAAGCAGGGTTCCTTCCAAGAATGCAAGGATGGTTCTATATATGCAAATCAATATATGTAATACAAAACATAAACAGAGGCAAGGACAAAAATGGCATGATCATATCAATAGAAGCAATAAAAGCTTTTGACATCCATTCACGACTTTAAAAAATATTCTGAAGAAAATAGATATAGAAGGATCTCATCTCAAGCTGATGAGTCATTTATGACAAATCCATGGAAATATCATATTAAATGCAGAAAAACTAAACACTTTTCCTCTAAAATCAGGAACAAGGCAAGGATGTCCACTATTACTACTCTGAAACATTAGCCAGAACAATTAGGCAAGAGAAAGAAATAGAAGGGATATATATAGGAAAAGAGGAGTCAAAATATTATTTGCCAATGATATAATTCTTTACATAGGAGATTCAAAAAATTCTACCAAAAACCTCAACAATTAAAAACCAGATTCAGCAATGTAGTAGGATTCAAAATCAATACACAAAACTCAGTAGCCTTCCTAAGCACCAATAAGGAATCCACTGAGAAAGAAGTTAGGGAAACAATACCATTTCTAATAGCATCAAGAAAAATAAAATACTTAGGAATCAACCTAACCAAGGAAGTGAAAGACCTCTACAATGAAAACTACAGTACTCTGAAAAAGGAGATCGAAGAGGATATCAGGAAATGGAATTCTTATGAAACCATAAGAGACTGAGAATAGCAAAAGTAATCCTGGGTAACAAGAGCAAAGTAAGAGGTGTCACAATCCTGGATTGGATGTTATATTACAAAGCTACAGTGATAGAAAACAGTATAGTACTGGCAAAAAATAAAAATAAGAAAATGAAAGAAAGAAAGAAAAGAAAAGAAAAGCCATGTGGATCAATAGAACTGAATAGAGGATGTGGAAACAACCCCAGATACATTCAGTCATCCAATTTTTGACAAAGGGGCCAAAAACAATGCTGGAAGAAAGATAGCAGAAGATTAAAGCTGGACCCATATCTCTCACTATATACTAAACTAAAATCAAAATGGATAAAAAAGTAAATATGAAAACAAAAAAGTTAATCTGCCAGAAGATAAAATAGGTAAAACACTTGAAGACAGGCAAAGGCAAGGACTATCTGAACAGAACCCCAACTACACAAAAACTTACATCAAGAATCAACAAACGGAATTCTATCAAATTGAAAAGCTTCTGCACAGCAGAGTAAACAACGAAAAGAGTGACAAGACAAACTACAGAACGGAAAAAAATTCTTTTGCCAGTTACTCATAGGTCAGAAAACTAATATCTAGAATATATAAAGAACTAAAAAAAAAATGAGACTCCCCTAAAATAAAAGATTAAATTAAAAATAGGCAACTGAAATGAACAGGCATTTCTCAGAAGTACAAATGGCAATAAATACATTAAAAAAAGTTCAACATTGCTGACCACTAAAAAATGCAAATCAAAACAATACTGAGATTCCATCTTACTCCAAAAAGAATGGCTAGCATCAAGAAATCAAATAATAACAAATTCTGGCAAGACTGGGGGGGGAAAGGAACACTTCTACATTGTTGGTGGGAATGCAAACCAGTACAACTACTATGAAAATCAGTATGGAGATTCCTCAAAAAACTAAGAATAGAAATACCATTCAGCCAAGTGATTCCCCTCCTGGGCAGCTTTCCAAAAGAGTTAAAAATATCATGTTACAGTGATATATGCATGCCCATGTTTTTAGCAGCATAATTAAAAATCGCCAAATCTTGGAAGTGGCCTGTATGTCCATGGACAGATGAATGGACAAAGAAGATGTGATTTTTTTTTCCAAAATTGAGTACTACTGTGCTATATAAATAGAGTCATTTGTATGAAAATGGATGCATCTTGAGACCATAATGTTAAGTGAAATAAATCAGACACACAAGCTTAAATATCACATGGTTTCTCTTAAGTGAGAAATTCAAAGTATAAATAAATTAAAAGGCAAAACTAAAAGTAGATAAAATATTGGTCTCCAATACCCCTCCCCCAAAAAGATGAAATGAAACAGAGAGATAGATCTAAGGGACCAAGAGATGGAGGTCGGGGGGCACTAAAAAGAATTAAGATGTATCGTGTACATGTATCAACTCCCAACAGTGAGTTTAATCCTTATGTACCACAAGCACATACTCAGAGTAAAAAGAAAAATGCCTCAAGTGCTGGGAGCAAGGCTGGCCAGCTTCTCCCTTGTGGAGCTGGCCTGCAAGTAGTGAGCTGCACTCACAGAGCGAGAAGTGGGCAACACCCCTAGGGGTAGCATCCTGGCCACACCAAAGGGCATCTGTACCAGACTGACTAAAGCACTTCCCAGACTGTACTCATGATAGGGCATGTGCTCTTTCTCGATGATAGATCAAAGTACTTTCCTTTTCTTCTCAGCATCTCAGAGCCCAACACCCCATACCAGGCAAAGGTTCAGAGAAATGACACATGGCTGGATAATTCAAGAATGATAGTCACTCACTTTTCCTTGGCCCCCAGGAGTCCTTACTATTGATTTCACAAACTTGCTTGCCTGGGGTTTCATAAACTTTAGCCTGGGGTTACCCATGATGTTTTTGAACCACTTATTCTCTTTTAGAAATTCATGTCATATTGATCCACAGGATTAGCTTCTCTGAGATCTCCAGCCCTAATGAAAGTTATAAATTTGAAAGGGACTCAAGCTATTCATATGCTTATTATTGAGCCAGGTGCTCTGGAAAAATGAATTTTATTCATTTAAGAAATATATATTTCACACCTCCTATGTGCCAGGCATTGTTCTTAGGGTTAGGAACACTGTAACAACAACAGTCAAAACCAGTAATGAAGCTTATGTGGGATGGGGAATGATGAATCATAGAAAAAAACCAAATATATAATGCATCAGTGGTGTTGAGAGTGGTAAAGAAAATAAAGTAGGACAATGGAGCAGAGACAGAGGCAGGAGTGGGTGCTCCATCAGTTGGACAGGGTGGTCAGGGAAGGCTTTTCAGAGGCAGTGACATTGGAGCTGAGGAAGCCATGTGGATGCAGGGGTGGCTACAGGGGCAGAGCACTCTGGGAAGAAGAAACAGTAACCATGGAGCTCTAAGGGTAGGTGCTTCTCAATTGTACCCAGAGGACTTTGATCCACAGAGGTGACTGAGTGGTGACTTGGAGAAGTGAATGCCATTAAAAGTAGAGCCTGTTAGAGTTCCCAGGAGGAAGGGGCTGGCCAGGCCAGGCCATGTGGAAAGCACTCTGCTGATCAGGAGGCAGAAGCAGGCGAAAAGGTCCAGAGCCTCCATTGGGGTTTCTGCAAAAAGACAAGGCAGGACAGGGGAAATGGCTTGAGGCTGGTGAGTTGGAGTCCTGTCAGTGGAACCTGGGATATAGGGGGTGTTTCTAGTTGCCACTACATGCCCATGGGTGGTTTAGAGCAGGGGAAATAAATACTGGCTCAGGATATGCAAGTTAGATAAGAAGATGGTTCAGAGTGTAAGTGCTAGCCAGTTTTCCATCACTATAACAAAAAACTGAGATGATCAGTTTATAAAGAGAGGAGGTTTATTTTGACTCACAGTTTCAGTCCGTGGTCAGTTGGGCCCATTGCTTTTGGAGCTATGGTGAGGAACACATGTAGAGCAAAGCTGCTCATCTTATGGGAAGAAAGAAAAAAAACAGGAAAAGAAGGGGCCAGGTCCCAACATCCCCTTTGAGAACCTGCTGCCAATGAACAAAAGACTGGACCATACCCCTTAGGTTTCCATGACTTCTCGACAGTGCCAAGCTGGGCTCTGAGCTTTGAACCGTGGGCCCTTGGGGAACATTGGAGATCCACACCTCAGCAGTATGGGATCTGGTTCGCTACAGGAATGGAACTTTGACCATTTGTCTCTGTGATTGGCAAATGTTAAATAGAGAAGAATCCAGGACCTAAAAAAACATAGAACATGACCATACAGGGCCTTTCAGATCAAGTTAAAATTCCTGCTCTGTGCAAGCAGGATGTACCTGGGATGAGGCAGAAATCCTCTCCTTATCACAGACCAGGTCACCAACCATAGGGCCTGGTGTGATGGTCACAGCACTCACCCTGTGTGGACAGTTTTTGTTAAAGTTCCTAACTATGTCCTCATTTCTTTTGGCCCTATCTCTGTGGCATTTTGTATAAACAGTTATAAGTTTAATCTGACTGATTCTAGTGTTAACAAGTTTTACCTTTTTATTCAAATCCTATTTTTGTTACTCTCCCAAGAAAAACAACAGCAGAACTTGTGCCAAGGGACTTTCTAGAAAAAGATGTTCAACTGCTAAGATGTCAAGGAGAGACATTGTTTCTCTCTGTCATTAAACTTTCGTTGCATGGAAGGAGGTTTCAAGAGATTGTTGCTTACTCATGTACAAGGGTGAGTTAAAGTTCATTTTACACACCTACAAATGCTTTTGCAACGATTGAAGAGTCTATCATACAGCTAGCCAGCTGACCAGCTCTCTCTGTCTCTCTCTCTCTTCACTTATTTTCACCATAACTGAAAACCACAGCAGTCACTCAGATGCAAGGAGTAGGAACAGCAAGAACTAATGTTTGAATCTTGGGAAGGGAAAATATTGTTTTCCCTTTGTACTTTCTAGCTTCTTTAATCTGCTGAGAGCTGAACTGGTAAAATGAGCAATGTTTTCTCTGGAGGAAAAGGACACTGTCAGTCACAGATTCCATAACTGAAAGCTTCACATTTCACTCATTCAATAAATCTTCATTGAGCATTTGCTGTTTACTTAACATGCAGAGGACACAGTGCTGAATGAAACATACTAGATTGGCCTCATGATGTATTAGGCCAGTTGAGGATGATATTCCAAAACACAAATCAAAACACCCAACTTCTTACATAATTACAAATTGTGCTAAGTATCAGAGGGGCAAAGTGAAAAGAGGAGAATATAATTTAGACCACAGAGGAAGCATCTATGGAGGCCTTTTGGAAGATGTCATTAGAACTGGGACATCAACAATGAGTAGGAATCCCCACTTATCTGTGGCTGTAAACCCATCCCAAACTGGAAGGCATAAAACAATGCTATTTTATTATGCTAAAACAAATTCCATAGGTCGCACATGGGGCATGGCGGGGATGACTTATCTGTGCTCCACAATGTTCAGGGTCTCAGCCAAGAAGACCTGAATGTCAAACAGTTGGGGGCTGAAGGGCCTGGAATTTAGCTCAGTGGTGCCACCGCCTGCCTCACAAGCACAAGGTCCTGAGTTTGATCCCCAGTTCCAAAACAAAAATCAAACAGCTGGGGCCTGGAATCGTTTCTAGTCTCCCTCACTTAGATTTATGGTACTCTAGGGGGCTGAAAAGTGATTCCAAAAAGATATGTCCAAGTCCTAACCCTGGTACCTGTGAATATGAAATCCTTATTTGGAGAAAGGGTTTTTGCAGATGCAGCTCAGTTAAGGTTCTCAAGATGAGGTCATCCTGGATTTATAGGGGGCCTCAAATCCAACAACCGTGTCTTTATAAGAGAGGGAAATGTAAGTAGAGGAGATGCAGGGGGAGATGGCTACAGAGATTGAAGTAGTATATCCAGAGGACAAATGTGTGGGAGCAAAAACCCTTCCCCTACCCACTTAGATTCAGAGGCTGGAGGCTTCAAAACAAATTGGTAAAAGACAAATGAAGAGAAAAACAGTTTACATGTGGAGGAAACTTGTAGGGGGAAGGGTTGTTTTAGCAAGATTTGTTTATATGGATCCAAGTCAGTTCCTCTCCCAGTTGCTCCCTCTCTTCCTCCTTCCCTCCCTCCTTCTTTGCAGTACTTAGGATTGAACTCAGGGCCTTCACACTGACCTACATTCCTGCCAATCCCCCTTTGCTTCCTGGAGATGGGGTCTCACTACATTGCCCAGACCAGACGTAAACTTGCAATCTTCCTGTGTCTATCTCCGGAAGCACTAAGGATCATGGCCTATCATGCCCAGATTTAGCTCTCACTTTTGGTCTCCAGGGACAATGGTTGCTGTTCTTCTCCTACTATGGGAAAAAGGAGAGGGAACCACTTCACCAAGGGAAATTCATATCTTGCCTTTAGGCAGAAAGAGGACAGGGAGAGGGCTTCTCTTACATCTTCTGTTTCTGAATTGCCTTTAGCTCGAGTATCCTTATGCCAAGGAGGCACATCCTGGTCCACTTCAGAAGCAGGCCACGGATGGCCAGCAACCACCAGAAGCTAGGAGACAGGCATGGAATGGTTTCTCCCTCAGAGGCCCCAGAATGAACCAACACCTTTGACACCCAGATTTCAGACTTCTGGCTTCCAGACTGCATGGGAATAAATTTTGGTTCTTTTAAGCCCTCAAGTCTGTGGTAATTTTGACATTGGCCACAGAAGTGAGGCCTAGGCCAGATGAAGTGATACAGGTGGCCTCTGAGCTCCAGCTTGGCACAGCCTGGCACCTGGGTTCTGAGCTGCAGCTCCCCAAGAGCAAGTGTCCATAGGCACAGCCTTCCAGAGACCAAGCAAGAGGCTGCAAGGCCTCTGCTTTCCTTGCCTCAGAAGTCAGGCAGTGTCACTGCCACCATGTAGATTCAAGGAGGGGGATAAAGACCCCATCTGTCCATTACAGACACATCAGGGACTTATAGTCATATTTTACAACCTCCTCAAGGAGTGAGCCATTTGGAGGAGGGAGGAGAGCAGAGCCACATGTGACCGTCTAGATTAATTAAAATGAAATAAAGCAAAATTCAGTACCTCAGTCACACTTGCCACATTTCAAGCACTCACTGTTACATGGGGTTCATGGCTATCGTATTGGTGAGCACAGATACAGGACATTTCCATCATGGCAGAAGGCTCTACTGGACAGGCTCCCTGAGACAGAGGAAATACAAAGGCAAAGACTGAGTTGGAAAAAAATCAGCTCCTAAAATGAACAGGAAAGGCTGGCTTTAAAGACTGGTCCTGTGGCTGAATTTGCTGCTGCATGTCCAGTGCCTAACACATGGTAGGCCCTAGCACATAGTAACTCCTCACAAGGTATCTGTGGGATGAAGGAATGAATGTACGGGGCTCAGTATAGCATGGGTATCAAGCTAGAGAAATGAAGCCTACAACAAGATGGAAGAAGGAGCAGAGGGTCAGATCACACAGGGCCTTTCTCACATTTTATGGAGTTTATTTTTTCCTCTAAGTAAAATAGAACCTTAATGTTTTGCTTTTGATTTTAAATATTTATGAGAGGCCCAAGAAGAAAACAACTGCATTATGGTTAGGTAGTGTATCTGTTAGCAAAAGATTCATGGCAAGAGACAGAAATAAAATATAACCAAGGCTTAATTCAATGTGGAGTAATTTCTCTCTCAGGTCACATATCGGCAGGCTGAGGTGGTGGCTTCAGCATCACCAGGAGACTGTGCTCCTGTTGAGACTTCCACCTCGTTTTCCAAGCCATTGTATTTTCTCTCCAGCCAGGAGAAAGGAGAAGAGGGGAGGAGGAGAAGACCCACCACCCTTCCTATCCAGGATGACCTCATCTTGCGGTCCTCAATGACATCTGCAGAAAACTCTCTAAATAAAGTCACATTATAGTACCAGGGGTTAGAACTTGGACATCCTGCATTTTAAGAGTACTTCTCAGAAAGTTGCACATAAAACTTCTACTACATCCTACTGGGCAGTTCTTCCTCACAGGAGCTCACCTATCTTACAAGAAAGGCCGAGATTTACCATCTTTAGGGAAATGTGGGATCAACTAAACAGAGCTTAGGACTGTGGTAGGAGGAGGGACAGATGTGAGGAGCCGTAACTATGGACCCCTGACCCAGTCACTTGCACAGTGCTTTCCTAGTAGATTTGGAGGTGAGGGCACTGGTCTTATCCATGATCTGTCACCAGCACCTAGCCTGATGCCCAGCATATAATGACTTACCATTGATGGTGCTGAATTACACACTTGCTCAATTTTAAGGTTGTTTTCAAATCTCAACATCATTTTTAGATTTATTTCCTAATAGCCATACTTTCCTCCCACTGCTCTGTTGAAAGCATTGGGGATTTTTCCAGCCTTCACTAGAAAAACTTGGTGCATCTTCTAGAAATAAAACAAAAGTGTGGAGATCTCCCAGAAACACACACACACACACACCCATGTCCTGAATTATCAACTCCCAATTTCAACCTTGAGCCTCTAGCAATTTTCCACTTTCACTGAGTATTCCCACATGTTCAGCACCAGGTGAAGGCATCACTCCTGGGAAGCTGTGATTCCCTGTATTTGCCTGTCTTTCCAATTTTCAGGGTAGTGCTTTTCTATATGGTTGCAATTCACACATAGCTCTAAGAGGAATTGTCAATTTTGATTTTGTTTGGCCTTTTCTGTTGTTGAGAAGATATTTAGGAAGGGGGTAGACTGGGATGGGGAAATATAGAAAGAGAGAAAAGGTGAGGGAGGGTAAGGAAGCACAGGGCCCACAGAGGAATAAAGAGGCTCAAGAACCAGGAGTTTGCGCTTTCCTGTGTTCACACCAGGCCTTGTTTCTGGCCAAGGAATCCTTCCACTGGCCAGCAACATCCTGCTTCCATCTCCAGCCTGGTGGTGAGCAACTCTGATTGTTCACCAGATTTTGCTGGGGAGCTGCTGCAACTGCCTGTACCCAGGTGTGCCCCAGTTAAAAACACTCTAGAGCAGTGATGGCAAACCTTTTAGAGCTTTCAATGATACAGACAGCTGCTGTGGCTGAACATGTACCATAGTTCACCACCACTGCCCTAGGGGATCTAAAGTGTAGCCGAGAACTTTACATTAGTTTTCCTTCAGAGACAAGTGGCTTCCTGAGGCCTAGGGCATAAACACTCCCACCCCTCTTCACTCCAGATGAACAAACAGAATATGCAGATGCTGGCAGCAGGAGGCCTGGAGCCCAGTTTCTTCTCCACAAGAAAGGGGACAGTGAGCTGAAGATGACTACAAGTGACACAGTGAGCCTGGAAATCTGCATTATCTCTGCACTCTCTCCCCTTCCCCTCTGTTCCTTGCTGGGAAAGACCCTTCCCCACCTGCACCTGATGAGGTGTTGATTTGAGGCAAATGGGCCCCTCCATCTCCTCAGAGGTAATTTGAATGAATCCTTTCTTCTTTTTACCCAAGGGTGAGCAGGTGAACCACAGCATGTGCGCCTAAGCGGCTGGAAACACTGGGAGCTTGCAGAAACCGGCCCTTGGAGACCCGCTCCATCAGTCTGTGCTTTAACACGGTGCCCAGGTGATTTCTAAAGTTTGGAAGCACTGATGATTGGCCCTCCTGCCATCCTGTGCCTCCAACTGTGGTTGCCTCATGAAGCAGATGATGCCCTGGGAAGTATGTGAGCTGAGCCTGGCACCCTAGTGACCAGCAGTGTTGGTAGCAAAGTCCACAGCACCAGCATGGAGGCCCCCACTGGGATTCCCTGAGGGGAATGTGCTTCCAAGGGAGAGAATTAGGTCTTCTGACAAGGAAGCAGCCTGGGCCCAACACAGTATATACTGGGGTCATGAGTCCCAGGGCTGTACTTGAGCTGAGCACGGTGGTGTACATTTGTAATCCCAGAATTTTGGGAGGCTGTGGGAGGAGGATTGCAGGTTTGAGCTCAGCCTGGACAACCTGGCAACTTAGCAAGACCCTGTCTCCAAATACAAGATTTTTAAGGTGAGGGTGGGGGTCCCGGGGAGCTGGAACTGTAGCTCAGTGTGAAGACCCTGGGTTCAATCCCAGTACCACAAATGAGAGAGAGAGAGAGAGGATATACTTTCTAGGCATGGTGGTGCACACTTACAGTACTAGCTGTTTAGGAGGCAAAGAAGAATCATTTGAGCCCAGGCGTTCAAGGTCACCTTGGCAACATACCGCCCTGTATTTTTAAAAAACAAAAAAAACAGCAAGGTAAACTTGAGCAAGCACCAAGAGGTAGGGTTTGAAGCAGGCCAAAGGGACTTGGGCTGAAAAGCAGTTAAAACTAGAGCAGGTAGGGCCGGGGATTTACCTCAGTGGTTCTGGCACCTGCCTCCCAAGCACAACGTCCCGAGTTCGATCCCCAGTACCAAAAAAAAAAATACTACAGCAGGTGGAATGAACATTAGAAGTGATGAAATGCAGGAGACCGGAGATAAAGCCTGTCTGGGGAAAGAGGAGCATGTGGTGAGGGCTGGTGGCTGGGACAGGAAGGCCAAGGGCAGAGCCCTGGAGAGGAAGTGGAACCGGTGGTCCTGAAGACCGACTCCCTGGGCGATTTGGATGCTGTCCTCACCTTGGCTTATCCCTTACCTCTAAAGCTTTGCCTGGTTCCTTCCCCCACACAATCTCTGATCTCTGCACTCTGTTGCTATGGACTGAATGTTTGTGTCCCCACCTCCATGAACTCTCTATGTTGAAATCCTAACCCCTAGTGGGATGGTATCACCAGGTGGGACTTTGGTCAGAAGGGTGGAGACCTCATGAAAGGGCCTAATACCCTTATAGGAAGAGCCAGATGAGCTTGCTGTCACTATCTTCAACCTGCCATGTGAGGAGATAGCAAGAGTTATCTGCACAAAAGGAAGACAGCCCTCATCAGACATCTGATCTTCCCGCGGCTTGATCTTGGACTTGCCAGCCTTCAGGACTGTGAGAGATGAAAGTTCAAGCCAATCCATGGTCTATTTGTTAAAGTACTCTGAGCTGACCAACACAGTTGTGGAATAAATATGCATAGGCATTTTTCTGGAACTTTACTACTATTCTCCAAGACCAGAGCACAAAGAAAGTGCAGGTAGGGTATGGCAACTAAATGCTTAAATTTTGTAGTCCCATGGAGCTGAATTCCATTCTCAGCTCTGCTACTTACTAGCTGGTGACTTTGGGCAAATCAGCTGATCCCCTTGGGGTCCTTCCTAACCTACAAAATAAGAACAGAAAGCACTTTATAAGGATAAATGCCAAGAGCCTGTGAGGCAAAGAGTGTTACATCACACTGAGATACCATACATATTCAGATATTATTTAATATGTATATGGTAGGCTATATATAAGGAGTTGGGTCTGATTCTTTTTTTTTCTTTTTTCTTTGGTACCTGGGATTGAACTCAGGACCTTGTGCTTGCAAGGCAGGCATGGTGCCACTGAGCTAAATCCCTGGCCCAGATCTGATTCTTTCTTTCTTTGAGGATTGTTCAGCTTCCCAGTACCTGTGTTGGCACAATGCTAAATGAGAGTAAGAACACTTGAAAAGTAAAATAAACCAAGTCAATGTGTAGATGTAGATCTAAACAGAGAATGCAAAAATATGTGGTACAATTGGGGTATTTTGAAAATGGACTGTTGATTTTGTGAGGTATGATAATGGCATGGCAGTTATGACACAGTGTCAAGGTGATTCTCATGCAGACTAAAGTCTGAAAACCACTGTCCTAGAAAAACATGGTATACAGTTAGGTATCAGGTTTAGCTGCGAGTAACCGAGACCCAAGATAAACAGTTAAAGTACATATCAAGTTTTTTGTTCCACCAAAGATGACTAGAGGTGGGAGGTCTTGGATGCTTCAAATGTCACTTTTACTCTATCCTTGCCATAAAACCTCAGGCTTATTTTTTTAAATAACTGGTGAAATTCCTGTTATTACATTCTGGGCATGAGGGAAAAGTTGGAGGTGAGGAAAAGCAAAGTAGGTGACTCACCTTCTAAACACATCCGCAGATGCCCAGTGGCTTCTGCTTACAATTCATCTGCCACCCCTAGTTGAAAGGGAGGTTGGGAATTAACAGTGGGTGATATCGTCACTCCCAATAAAACCAGAGAAGCCAAGGAGAATGGATGTTGGAAAGAACTAGCAGCCTCTAAAGCTTCCTGGAATGGAATCAGTCATCAATTAAAAACCTTTGAGAACATTATTCTGAAATAGCTCTTTATTAACCATGTATTAAAAAACCATCTTTGATTTGTTAGATGAAAGTCTACATCCTTGCTGTAGGCAAACGTCTTTGCTTACTTTTATTATCAGAATTGCCATTTATTGGAATACATGCAGTTTATCTCACATAGATAGAGGGCAACCAGTGTCATACACAGTTCCCAAAGAGGATGATTTGTAATGTATATGAAACCAATAAATAAAAACATCCAGGGCCAGGCATTTAGCTCAGTGGTTTTGCCACCTGCTGCACAAATGCAAGGACCCGAGTGCGATTCCCGGTACCAAAACAAAAACAAAAACCAAACATCCATTCTCTACAGGAGTGTAATTCCTGTCTTGGAAATGCATGCTAAGGAAGTGATTCAAGGGCAGAAACTATGTTCAAAGGTGAAATGACTGTTATCTATAACAACAATAAATAAATAGAGGAGGGAAGGAGGGAAGGAGGGAAGGAAGGAAGGAAGGAAGGAAGGAAACAAAAGAAAGTTAAGCAGTTTACAACCCAAATGTCCTACAGTAAAGGAAAGGCTGAGTGAATTATAGTATGGCCACTACATAGCCATAGAGAAGTACCAACATGGCAAAGTGATTGTAAATATGCTGGCGATGGGAAAAAAGACAAAAGGTATAATGTGTATGCACATAAGATAAAAGAGCATTCTGAGAACTATAATGGTTTTGTCAGGATGTTAGGATTATGCATATAAATTGTTTCTGTTTAATTTCCTTTATTATTCTAAAGGAAGTAATAACAATGGCAAAACCAAAAAATTAAATATATTACCCCAGGCTTCTATGATTTTTCCTCAGATGCTGGTCTTCTGGATGATTGAACTCAAGATGCTCCCGTAAGGAGGAGGGCGAGACTGGGGTCAGGCAAATGGCCCTCTTGTGGTTTTCCCTGCAAGATGGGCTCCTACTCTGTGTGCGTCTCTGGAGGGAAGCTCAGCCTGCTATGCATCGACACAGTAACGTCTTCCTGGCAGTGGGACATTTACAACCACCTTCTCATTCTCCTTCGCCAAAGTTTCCTCATAATCAGTGTCATGAAGCTAGAAGCCAATTGTCCCAATTAAGATGTAGATTTGTGGACACCCAAAAAGAACACAAAAATATAAGTGCAAGGACCCGAGTTCAATCCCCGGTACAAAAAAAAAAAAAAAAATATATATATATATATATATATATATATATATACATACATACACAGAACTTCCTGCTATAGGTCTTTATTTAATATGATGTTGTGTACCCAACCACTACTGCTAAGTAAATTCAAATGCTTTCTGAAATTACTATGGATTTTCAAGCTTGCTTAGTTTGGCAAGAGTTAGAATTAATCTTGGGCTGAGTAGAATATTAATTTTTATTATGTTGAAGATTCCTAAAATGCCCTTACTCTTTGAGATGTATTTGACTTGTGAGCATAGCATGCACATTCCTTGCATTCTGTGTGCCAGGTAGGCAGGTAACTGGTATGGCTTTTGAAAAGGTATTTGACTCTCAGCAAGGCCAGGGGCCTCTGGTACAGGTGGGTCCCAGTGGGCCATGGGCTTAAAATCTAGGCAGGAATCCTTTCAACCAAGAAAAGTCTTTTAATTTTCTAGCAATTGAGGGAGTTGAGCTCGACCTACAGTGTTGAGAACTAACTCCCACCAAGTAATCAAGCAAACTAGAATATTTCCCAGATAATTAGCCTTAGTGAAAAATGGATACAGGTAAATCCTGGAAGATTCTGTGAGACTTTTTCAAAATAAACAATTTACACTCCTGTGCTTATATTCTCTATGTAATACACATTGAGTTTCTTTTAGAATGAGGCAAAATTAACTCTGCTCTTCACTATTGGGCAAGTGCCATAAACTGAAAGAATCTGTATAGGGACCCAGCACAACCAGAGAAAGGAAAGCTCATAAATTCCAGGGGATTGGTCTTGGGAGCAGATTTTATTTGACAATACCAGAAAATTAACATGTACTAGCAGCATAATACAAAAATGAATCCTCAATCTATTTAAAACTCATATAATGGGAAATTTATTTCTAAAATGGTAACAAAAACAAACTTTAGAGACCACTTGATGAAAATATTTGAAAAAAATCAAAATTCTCATTTTATTATCATTAACACAAACAAAAATAGTAGTAGCAACATAGGGACACATTCACTTTACATTCCCAAAACAGATTTTCATTTTTTTTTCATGAAATATGTCTCTTTCTCTCGCTCATATACAACTCACATATATCCTCACATTCTGGAAGGCAAAAGAAACCTTCAAATTTAAACGTATATATTTCATTTAAAATAAGCAAAACATTAAAAAGAGCAATACTGGTCTTTAAATACATATTACAGTAGATTGTTCACATAATATAGATATATTTTGGTAGCTCTTCCATTACTAATGTTATCTAATATCCACATCTAATTTACAAACTGAAGGTCCTGGTCTCATCTCTTAATAATTTAGGAGTCTAGATCAAATAAATACTATACAAAGAATAATTCTGCACCACAGACTGCACAACATTTCTGGACAGAGGGAATCATACCTCAAGGTTTTAGGGAAGAAACAAGGTTTGAAGGCCTCTGGGAAACAGCAGGGTCCGCAAGGCAAAAGACCATGGTCTGAAAAGCTCCCTGAAATGTAAGGAACTGAGTGCAGGGAGAGGTGTCAGAGGGGAAGGAGGCACTGCCACCTCTGCGTCTTTTCCTCTTCCATTTGATGTAGCAGTAAAATGATGAGCACCCTGGACACTACATAAGACCTGGGGATAGAATCATTTTTCACCAGAAGACAAGACACTGGGCCAGCAGGCTGACACTTGTTTGTTAGCATTACATCTACTCTGAAGCCCAAAGGCATAAAAAGTAACGTTTCAACAGGACCCTGTCTGTGTATTACATCGTGGATGGTGGGCAAAATATTTCTGCCCCCACTCCCAAGCTAAGCCACTGGACCAAGTTGCTAATCATACTGGCTTCAAAAGAAACCCCAAATGTGGGGAATGGGGCTTTTCTCCGATCCTGACAGAATTGGTGACAGAAGTTGCATCACAACTGTGGGCTCCGTTCTATGGAATTTCCCTTAGAAAGGTAACTGTCCAAGTCCCACAATGGAGCTGGTTCTATGTTTGCCTTATACTTACTACAGTCTCATATTTCAAAATGTATGTCCTCATTTTCAAACCACTTCATATGCCATTTTCAACTGATTCTCACACAAAAACAAAACAAAACAATACTTGTGAGGATCCTAGCCAGGATAGGCACCCAAGTGCTTATGACAAAGACCAGACCTGAGGCTCACAGAGACCAAGGGAACTTAGCTTGTCTGGTGCCTTACACACCGAAGAACTGGCTCAGGGCCTCTGCAGAACCCCCTCTTGAAAAAGCCAGCTTCTGCTTAAGAATGGGCTTGGTAAGACTTGTTTCCTGAAGAAGGAAGCAACTTGAAGGGAATTTAAAAAGTGGAAAACAAGTGAAAGAGATGGGAGAAACAAAATGGTGCCACTTGGCAGTTAGTGTCAAACTTCTTAAACAAGCAAAGTGCATTTTACATGGAGAATAAAGAATTTTAAAAATATTTAGATTCTTCAGTCTTCTAAATAGTCTTATTTTGGCCTTGACTAATGAGTACATCTCTAAGTAGCTCCTGAGGGTGACTTCAAAACGTAAGCATCTTTATATGAGTTCTACAATTTCCCAGAGACTGGTGAAAAAAATTACTGTCTATTTTCAGGACCCTGTTCCAGCACAATATAGTCATTGTGTGCAGACACTCATGCATGCATGTGTTTATGTGTGTAAATAAAGTCATATAGTATTAGTATATATTAGTATATATATGTGTGTTAAGCCATTGATACATATACAACATGTAGTATATATGCTAACATATTAGTTTATATTGTATATACTAATACATACTATAGATATTATACTGTGTATTTCATTTATATACACACTCAACATTATTATCTTAGGTGTGGGTTTCACAATATAGCATTAATAAATATTCTTGCTGTGTCCTTAGGGAAATTTACCTTTTTCTCTTTGAATCTAAGTTGTGAAGAAGACCACAGTAAACTTAGAGCTTCTGTCATCTGAAATTTGCACTCCACTTAGGCAAAGGTCAGAAAAGAAAAATTTTTAAATGAACATAATGATTAGCCAGAATGCGGTCACAGTTCATACAACCTTTTCAAGATGCGTTGATGACTTGATGGTTCTGTAAGTGGGACTAATTCCATAGGGAGTGTTCCATCATTACCTAGAATGCTAACCTATGAAATGGGTGACACACGTTTAAGGTTCTGGTGTGTGACCCTTTCAACTCTTTTATCAGTTCTTATTTTTTTGTCAGTAAATGTGTTGAAACAGTTGAGTTAAAAAAAGAAGCCTTTAACGACAATGTATGACAGGGTCCAAAAGCTGAATAAACTCTGTTTTCCTCCTCAGGCACACCCATCCCGACCCCCCATCACAACCAGTCCCACCACTGTACCTGCCACCCACATCCTGTAAATACCACATCGGCACAGTCCTCTCAACCCTGAACTGAACAAGTGAGGCCCCAAAAGGTGAATGAAGCTTTGGCAAGCAGGCAATCGGACAATTCTTTGAGCTTTGCTGAGGTAGTGGAGTCTCTCTTCCTAAAATTTTAATAGTTAAGAAACATCTACAGAGCTGAACTAAGAGACAAGCAGAATGCTGGCACCAAACCTACACACTGTTGTGAACTGGGCGGTTTCACCCAGGTTCACCACATACTCCATACGTGTCTTGAGCAGAATCCTCATTGTTACATGGAGAAGATATCGAGATCACCATGTGATGAGGGTAAGCCATGGCTTCCTGATGGCAATGTGCAAGTCATTACAATTTAGATTTAATTCCTGAATGTTTTCTAAAAAAGTGCCTGGTGCACAGTAGGTGCTCAATAAATATTTGCTAACTGACTGAATATTTAAGACCTCTGATTTAGTTCACCAAGATTACAAGCAAAAACAAAGCATTAAAAGAACCAATCAACTCCAAGCTCATAACATGAAAGTCTAGAAGGCTTTCTTCAGTGCATGGATTTTGAGACAACTTTCAAACTATGAGAAGATTAAGTTCAAATGGTATTGGACATAGCATAGTAAACACTTCTAATATTAACTCCCATGTACCACAGATCCTCATATTTTCATCATTTTACTATGAAGATGTGGTTGAGGGATTTTTATCCACAAATACCCTTTCTGAAGACAAAGCAATCCACTCTCTCTGTTGTTCTTCAAGCTTTTCTGCCAAGCATTTAATCAAGATAGGATCCACCCTAGAATCAAATTTATTAGCAAACCAATGTCCATCTTTTATAAGCCACCTCAATTCCGCAGCTCCATAAATACACACACTTCGAAGATGAGTGCCAGTACAACTGGGATAAAAAAAGCCTTCGTAATAATTCCATTTGACAAGGCGGGCCTTACTCTGTAGGTCAGACACATCGTGGGCTGACCTGGAAATCTCCCCAGGTATTCCTGGTACCCTGATTAAAGTAGCCCAGAAGTGCTCATCAGGGGAGTATGTATCCTTAGACCAGGCAAAAAAGTCTTCAATGAGAGAGTTGTTGAAAATATATTTAATAAATGTTTGGCTCAAAATGAAATAGGCACTCCCCACAAATATCTCAATGTTATGAGGGGGTGCTTCCTTGGAGATGTTCGTCCTTATTGGTAGCTTCACATAGTCATAAGGCACTCGTCTGAGCTCATGGTGATAAGTAAATCTTTCCATCTTACTGTGAGGGGGTTTCACTGTCTCTAACATGTTTGCTCCATTGAGTTTCTTCAACTCTGACACTAATTCAAAATTTGACTTCAGGGGAAAATCTTGCCCACATAAGTTGATGACGTATTTCCATGGAACCGAGGACCTCAGAAGGTCTGATAAGCAATTTAAATCAGCTTGGAGCCTGGAAATGTGGGCATATTCCACAGCTTCTAACTTGGAAGCAATGAAAATATTAGAGAAGCACTTAGCTAAGTTGTTCATGGCCACTTTGAAGCTATCAGGTGACTTAAGGTCATAATGGATGCAGTAGATATTGTGCTGGTTGTATATAGCATGGATGAGCCTTTCAACCATAATCGCATCTTTGTGGACAACCAAAGAATAAGCTATGGGGAAGCTCTTCTCCTCCCTTGACACGAGCTTATGATGGTACCTTCTTAAAGTCTGATAAATGTCACAATCACTGGTCATTGCCACAACGTCATCATCCTCCAAGTCAATGATATCTCGTTTCCGTATCTCCAGACTCTTGCCAATTTCCAAAGGCTCCTGCTCATAGATCCCAGAACAGTTAACTTCACACCTGACTTCATCGTTAATGTGGGTGTACCTGTTTCTTACAAAAGGCGAGGTGCTTAAGGAGTACTCAACCAAGTAAATACCTCTCTGAGGAAAGAGGAGCCTTCCCACATTCAGAAGCTTTAACAAGGAGAACAGCCATAGGGTTAAAAACAGGATGAAAACTTTCTGCTGGAGGATGTATTTAAAACAACATTTGAATATCTTCATTCTGTGAGAAAAAAGTAAAAATTAATTAAGGAATATTAAGTGTTAAGAGAAAATCAGTTACTCTAAAATTTATTGGATATATTCCACATGGCCATCAGAATGCTGTCCAAAGACAAATAGAGTTTTTGCCTTTGAAAGAACTCAGTAATAAGAGATAGGGATATGTGGAGCAGTAGTATTTTGTGATAATCTGTATTAACTGTACTTAATTTTTTTTTTTGTTCCGGGGATCGAACTTGGGACCTTGCACTTTCGAGGCAGGTGCCAGCACCGCTGAGGTAAATCCCCAGCCCAACTGTACCTAATTTTGGCCTTGGAGTGACATGTTGCCTTGTCCTTCAGGGATCAGTTTCCATAGCTTTGTAACTTGGGGTGGGAACCTTGACATTGAGATCCAGTGGACAGAACCCTATTGGATGTATCTAGGAAGACCAGAAAGTTGGGACTCGGAGGGGACCAAGAACCCTAAGCTGGCTGGGAATCCCTCAACCCAGCTGTTCATTTACCACAGATGCTGTCTGGGCCTGACAGTGGGGTGGAGAAGACAGGATGGATCTGAGGCATATTTATGAAGTGTTCTGCAAATGTGGGTGTGAGGAAGAGAACAGAGACCACTCTTGAGTTTCAAGCTGAGGAGGTAAGTGGATGGTCTCACCATGTACAGACAGAAACCCAGTAAAGCAGAGAATGTGTGCCCAGTTCTGGCCTCCTCGAGGCTGAGCGCCTACAGGATGTCCAAGGGGAGATGACCACAGCCAGCTCGACTGTCACCTCTGAAACTTGGTGAGAAGTGAGGACTGGAGGGAAAGGCGTTGGCATTGAAAGTGTGGAAGCTGAAGTCCAGAGAGAGGGAGGCCAGTATGCATGACCAGAGCAGTGAGCTGGGAAAGAGCCCGGGTCCACCTCAGACGAGAGGCTAGGTGTGGCTGCCAGAACAGGATTTGGCAGCATGGCTCAAGGTCACCAAGGCGAGGTTCCAGAAGACTGGGCACACAGGTGGAATGAGGGGGTGTGACAAGAGAACGCCCAATCAATTCCCAACAGAGTTGTGTGCATTGTCCTACTCATGCTAAGTAGGCATAAATAGGAAGCAGCTTACATAAAGGGCTTTCTTACACAAAGTAAACTTTTGTTTTTTTCTTTTCTCTATTGGTTTGGGGAATCTCTAATGAGCATAAGTGAATCCCCCCCCCACACCCCGTAAAATGAAAAGAGGGTTGCAAAGTCTCCCAGAGTGGTCATTTAACTGATACCTTCGCCCTTACATACAGAGGCGAGGCCAGCTCCTGCCCAAGGGCCGCACCCTCCCGCACCTGCCCTTCCCGCTAGAAAGGCTGGGCTCTCACTTCCCAGACTGGCTGGATCCTGGGGAATCTGAGTTGGGCAGGAGAAGAAGGGAGACTGAGAAGGCAGGGACGAGGGTGCATTTCGGAGGCAGAAGGGGACGCCCGGAGCAGCCCTGCACCTGCCATTCTGAACCACTCCCCTCTCCACAGGTCATCTGTGCCTCTCCTGGGGTCAGCCTTTGCAGTGCTTTGAAAGGATCCGTCCTGCAGTACTGTCTGTTCCAAGACAAAATAACACCTTTCACCTGCTTACCATGGCCAGAAAGTCCTTTCACTGAAAAAGCACTTCTTTCTCTCAATCCTGCTCTGGGGCTGTTGGCCTTTCTCCAGCTGAGGTGAGAAGTCCGCGTCTCAGCCTCGGCACTGAGCGATCATCCAAAAGGCCGCCCCCGGCAGGAGACAAGAGGACCAAACTCCCAACCTTGCTTTGGCTGGGACTTTCCTGGAAAAGGACCCCGTGTGGCACCTTGGGGTGGGCTCTGCAGGGAGCGCCTGGTGCTGCAGGGTTCTCGCATCGGGAAGGGCACTGGGGTGGGGGCGGAGCCGCCATGGCCCCGCCCCCCGCCTGCCGCCTGCCAGGCCTGCGGAGACTCCCGGGCTGGGCTAGTCCTCCAGCTGGCCGGGCTCCCGGGAGACCAGGCTGGTCTGGCCCTCCCAGGGGCTGTGCTCTCACGGTTACCTTACCAGCAACTTCCCTTGGAAGAAAAGGATTCCCCTCCCTCCTCCTCAGCCAGACAAGGAAGCTGACCTGAGGGTTTTATTGCCATCAACACACAAATCCCCAAAGATAAGACAACTGAAGAAAGAAAATGAGAGCAAGGTTTGCAGGACTGACAGCTCAGGTGAAAATAAGGTGGATGCTGCTTTGGGGCTGGGGATTTAGCTCGGTGGTTCCGCCGCCTGCCTTGCAAGAGCAAGGACCAGAGTTCGATCCCCAGTACCAAAAAACCCCCTGCTGCTCACTGCAGTCCCAACAGGGATGTTGCATAAAGCTTTTCTCCAATCCACCGTTTTCCCCAGCTCTCCCAGGCTTGGAGCCTCCAAGGGAGCAGGAGCACAGAGAGCCCCAGCAGCTAAGTGCCAGTAATTCCATTTGGGGCTAAAAGGCTACAGCCATCAGCAGCTTTCCAACGAGCTCTTCCTCAGCTAGCAATTTTAACGGCCAAGACTGTCAGTGAAATAAGTTGCTTCCTTTTGAAGGGAAGGGAAATGGTAAATGGAGAATGGGCAGAAGGAAGCCTGGGGCAGTGGCACACCTGTAACCCCGGCACTCTGGAAGGCTGAAGCAGGAGGATGGCAAGTTCAAATCCAGCCTGGAAAATTAGCAACTTAGAGAAACCGTATCTCAATACTAAAAGAATAAAAAATAAAAAGGTCTGGGACTGTAGCTTGGTGCAAAGGTCCTGGGTTCAATACTCAGTAGTGGAGGAAAAATGGGGGCAGAAGGGAGATTGAGAAGAAAAGTACTATGTTTTAGAGTAGGCACCAAGAATAGCACACCTGGAATTCTTTCCAGTACCTCATAGGTTGTGGGGCACTGGGGAAAGAGAAGAAAGCTAGGCTTCAGGATGCCACAGACCTGGGCTTGAGCTTCTGGAGGAGTACTTTGTAGCTCTAGGACTTTGATTAAACAAGGGAACCTCTCAAAAGACCAGTTTTCTTTTTTCAAAACAAGAATGGAAAGCATATCCCCTATCTGCAGGACTGAAGCTCAGCACATCTAAGGGGCCTATTTTTCAGTGCCTAGCTCATCTGATTCGACTCTTGGGGCTCTCCTGTACACTAGACATGGCGTGCTGAGCTTATTTTTCAAAGAAAAGAACCCTTGAGACAGTCTGATGCAGACTGATTAAGGAATAATGACAGCCCTTGGCTCCTCAGAGCTGAGTAGGAGGTGGCAGTAAAGAAGGACAAAGCTGCTGAGAACCAAGACCTTGCTCGGATGCTGAGCAGGAAAAGAGGAGGCTGCACTTGCTCCTACCATGACCTGTCCTGGCCAAGCAACAGGTCCTTCAGCCCAAAGGAAGCCCTGTACTCAGTTCAGGGCTGGCCTGTCCAGCACCTGGACCTCAGACAGGGCCCTCAACCACTCCACAACTCTGCATTGCCTGGGAGAAACAATTCTGAAGGTTAGATGAGGTAATGCTTACAAAGCTCTTGAGCACAGACCAGGCCCCCTGGGGGATGCTAGCTGTGCCTTCCTCAACCCCATTCCCACTATTTCTCAAACCACCTTACTACTCCTACTCATCAACAAATCCTACCCACACCTAGGGCTTAGTGCCTTTTGTTTTTGCTTTTGTGTGTGTATGTGTGGTACTGGAGAGTGAACCCAGGGCCTCATTTGTGCTAGGCAAGTGCTCTACCATTAAGCTACATCCCCAGCCTAGTTTTCAATAGCCTATTTTTTAATCTACCTCCTACTTCCCCCAAAAGTCTCAACATAAATTCAGTATTTTAGAATTACTGCTTGACTATTTCTATCCCATGCTCTTTATAACTTTTTTTTGGGGGGGGGGGGGGGCAGGGTACCCGGGATTGAACTTGGGACTTTGAGCTTTCAAGGCAGGTGGCAGAACCACTGAGCTAAATCTGCAGCCTACTCTTTATAACTTAATGTTATTATTAATGTAGAATCATTCATTAAAGATGAGTTCCTAGGGGCATTGTCTTAAGTATTCCACTCATAATAAAGAGGTAAGCACTGGTAAAATCCTTTTTTATGAGAAAGGAAGCTGAGGTGCATAAGGCAATTAGAAACTGCCTAAGGTTACATATGTGGAAAGTGCTTCCATTGGAATTTGAACACAGAGTCTTGTTGCAGACACACTTAGCCCTCTGTGAAGCACTGTCTCTTGGAATATAAAGAAAAAATTCCCCATATTTTCTGCCATAGTTTAGCCCTTGACTACTTTTTCTCACTCTGTATCTTATCAAACTGTGCTGAAGCAGAAACAAAAGTGAACTTCCCACCATGGGAGGCCCTGAGACCTTCCACCCAGTGAGGAGAGAATTGACATGGGGAGCAAGCTTGGTGGGAAGCTGGGCGATGAGTCACATCTTTGCCTGCAGCCAGAGGCTGGGGCAGCCAGTGAGCCAATGAGGAAATGAATCCGTCTCCAAGCCCTGGGAACAGCCAGTAGGAAGGTGAGCAAGCTCACTGTAGAAGATTCTACCCTCGGTGACATCTGTCTCCTAATTTGTCATCAGTGACTTACTGAGTCATTTCTTCTTGTAGTTATCTGTGACATAGTTTGGGCTGTCTGAGAATTACCAATTATTTTTTTAAAATTTCCTTGGTGAAATTTCTCTCTGGAGTCTTTTCCCTCTAAGGGCAATCTTAAAGTTCTTAAATTTTGTTTTATTATATGACAGCTTGAAAAAAAGAGCTTATTCATTCAGAAATGCCATGATTTTGTTTCTTTCTAAAGTCTTACGAAGAAGTAGCACTTGAGAAAATAAGAAAACAAACTCATTAAAACACACACACGCACGCACGCACGCACGCACCCCAAAAGCCTGATCTGGCAGAAAACGCTAAGATCCTTCTACTGTAGTGCCTTAATTTCAGTGAGGTCACCTGTTCTCCCCTTGATGACTTGCTGATCACCAATCGTGGAGGAAATTTTGGACTAAAACCATTAGGTAGGAGGATGACTCAGCCCAGAGACATTTCCTCGACACCCCCACAGCACCCCAAGAGTTGTGCAAAGTGTAGAAAGACAAGTTTCTTGATGACCTTACATCCTCATTGTTCTCAAGGATAAGACTGCAAAGGCAAATAATTATTACAGTGGGAGTGGGTAAACAGCAACTATACAAAATGCAAGAAGGCCATGCATGACGGGATCATTAATACAAGTAAATAACAGAAGGCTAGTCTCTACAAGGAAAAGAAAAAAAGTTTTCCATTCTTCATTTACAAAAGTAAACGCTTTCATTTTATAAAACTAAGGAAGTCAGAAAAGTCTGTAGAAGAAAATAAAGCTCACCAGTGACCATCACCTGGCAATGACATTGTGTGGACAGCTTGTTCCTCCAGAGTGTTTTTAATAAACACCTTTTTCCCCCTTTTGGTTTGCTTTCTTTTTTCACACTATGTAGGCACTATCCTATCTGTTTCTTTCATTTCACAATATACTGTGAATGAGCCCTACCTTAAACTGGTCTGTAAATTCTTAGATGGTAAACAATTTCTAACAGAGGTAAATATACTTTTCAATAGGAAAAAACTAAAAATACCTAAGTAATTTATTTTTCTCCATTAATGTTTAATTAATAAAACCATAGTTCTTGAAGAAGTCTACAAGCAAAATTCTAAAACTGAAAAGAACTTTAAAGATAACTGAGTCTAAATTCCTCCTTCTCTAAAGTTATCTACCCACCACTTAACCCTGTTCTTGGGACACTGGAAACACATTTCCCCCATTGCATTATAAGAAACAAATTTCTCACAGTCCTGGACGCTGGAAAATCCAAGATCAAAATGCACATCTGTGTCTGGTGAGGGCACACATTCTGCCTCCAAGATGGTACTTGGTTTCCATGTCCCCACTTGGTGGAGGGTACAAGGATGAGAGTGGAATGGGGAAGCAGCTCTCTCACACCTCTTTTATAAGGTCACTAACTCCATTCATCATGGCCCCACACTCATGGCTAATCACCTCCTAAAGGCCCCACTTCTGAGTATCACTGCGCTGGCAATTAAGTTGCCACTGCTGAATTCTGGGAAGACACATTCAGACCACTGAACAATGTGCTCATCCAACAGCTCCCCAGCAAGAGACTGGAAAGAGGAAGGACTTCCAACCTCTCCATCCAGGCTTCTCATGTAGCCAATCAGTCCAAGTTGACTCCTCATTCTTTTCCACCAACACTGCACTGGCCAAAGTCTTCATGTCGCCAGAGTCCATGGACACATGCCAGTTTCTTCCTAGTGATGTGCATTTACTTAGTCTGTTCAATGAATCTGTGTGGTAAATACTATCCTTATCTATGTTTATTAGACTGAGAAAATGAGTCACAGAAAACATATAATTTACCTTAGATCATATAGCTAGTAAGTAGAGGAACCAGGATTTTAAACTATGGTCCAATCGCACAGCCTTCACTATGAACCACAACTTGAGGCCATAATAGAACTCTTCCGGTTCTACACCCAAAATGAATTTCAGAGCATCCCAATCAGAGGAATTCACTCTAATTCAAGCCAGGCCTTGCCAGTGTATGAAGTGACCTCCTAACTGGCCTCTCATTCTCTGTGCTGTAGTCAAAGTGATGTACAAATACATAAATCACATCATCCTCCTTCCCTACCCCACTTCCTACATGTAAAACCCTTTACTGGGATTTCACTTCACTGAGAATAAAATCAGGAATCCTCTATAGCCAGAAAGGCCCTGCAGTTTCCAGGCCTGTTTCTCTCTACAAGTTCATCTAACTCTACTTTTTCTCAAGAAGCTCTAAGTAACACCAGCCTTCTAAAGATCCCTAGGGCATCCATCTATGTGTAGCCTTGTAGACTCTGCACTTACTGTGTTTGAATCTAAAACACTTTGTTCTGAACTCTGGCCTGCTTAGGTCCTCATTTTTTTAGAGAAGATAATCCTTTCTTCAGGTGATCTCTGATTATCCGTCCCAAATCTCTGCTATCACATGCTTGTTTTCTTCTGAGCACTTGACATAAGCAGTCATCTCTCTGTCCTCATTTATTATCTGTCTCCCAGATAAGAACATAAGGCCCTCAAAGCCTTAATTCACTACTCACTTCCTGTACCAAGGACATCCATACCTGGCATGGTGCAGCTGCTCGACGGGACAGAGGCA
The DNA here is from genome assembly GCF_053883595.1 of Heterocephalus glaber. Classification (NCBI taxonomy): domain Eukaryota; kingdom Metazoa; phylum Chordata; class Mammalia; order Rodentia; family Bathyergidae; genus Heterocephalus; species Heterocephalus glaber. The sequence goes on along the minus strand of NW_028258471.1, from coordinate 74,694 downwards.
GAAGACTTTTGCTGTAGTCTGGGCTCTGTCATCAAAAACACAAGGGACCCTAGCAAGTTGCTAAGCTTGGAAATCTTTATTTCCCATGTGTTACATGAGATAATGATTTTTCTGTCCCACAATGCTATGTGAAGTCAGTCTCTGATCTTTTTGGCACCAGGGACTGGTTTTAAGGAGGATAATTCTTCCATGGACTAGTGAGAGTGGGGTATAAAAAAATTATTTATTTCTTGTTTGGTTTCTTTTTTTTATTATTAGTATAGGTTTGTGATACACAATAATTACATTCCTCAGCCCTAGCATTCTGCTGTCAGCTCCATTTCAGGTCATCAGGCATTAGATGCTTACAAGGATCGCACATGTGCACTCGAAGTTCACAGGAGGGTTCATGCTCCTGCGAGAATGTAACACTGTGCTGACCTGACAGGAGGCAGAGCTCATGTGGTCATGCTAGTGAAGGGAAGGGATCCGCTATAAACACAGAAGTAGCTTCCCTTGCTCACCGGACACTGACCTCCTGCTGTGCAACCCAGTTCCTAACCAAGGTTGGACACCCCTGATTCACAGAAAGGAGCTATAGGAAAACAGATGTTGGTATACATATGGCAGATACACAGGAGGAGTGATTGGCCGGGCGTGGTGGTGCACACCTGCAATCCCAGCACTTGGGAGGCTGAAGCAGGAGGTTGCCAAGAATTTAAGACCAGCCTGGGCTACATAGTGACTCCAAGGCCAGCCTGAATTACAAAATGAGACCCTGTAAAAACAGGAGTGATTTCTTGGAAAACTCCATGAGTCAATTTATTTTTAGTTTTATTTTTCTAAAATGGCACATCCATTATTATTCCCTTCATTCTGACACTTTTACCACACTTTGTTTTTCATTATATGACAGCATTCTTTTTTTTTTTTAATGAAGTTTCAAAATTGTTTCTGGAGTTTCAGAATTATGTACATACACCTGTGTCAGATTCTGAGCCAAAGGAAGATAGTTATTTTAGTTAATCTTTAGAGTTGGTTTTTTTCCCCAGAGTGCTCAATGTTTGTGGAGAGATTGATAGCCAAAGAATTTTCCTTAAACAACACCCAAGGGCATACATAACCTGTTCCGTGCAGAACTGCAAAATGTTTGTAGTGCTCTGGATTGGGGAAGCTATAAATTTCTTTCCCAAGTTCAAAATCTTTTAGGAGCAATTCTCCTCTAAGCATTGCAAAACTTCAGTAACTCACTTTTGATGCCTGTTTGGCAAAGTCAACTGTAAGGTCCATGTACCCTACAAAGCAGTACTGAGGATTTGCCAGCAATGTGAATACACAAAACACCCTCAAACAGGGCTGTAGCAGTGCAGTGATTTAAACTCACTAGAAGCGGCTACTTTGTTTCTCTCCTTTTCAGCTTCCCCTTCTCTGTCCTTCTCATCCACCTTAGGAACAATAACAAATTGAAACAGATTTTAAATTTTGTATTCTACATTTAAAATGCAAGTTGAGCATATTTGGGATTTCTACAAATTATAAATACTGAATGCATAAACATTTATAACTATTTTTAAATGTATCTTTATTGTATTAGAAAGAAAGTAACTTCCCCCACCTAAATTATAAAGGTATGAATTTTTCTTTCCTTCCCAGAAATCTCTGGCAGAATGTAATTTGATATTATACAGCTAATTCCATATTTTATCCTGGCCACAATTAATTCCTCAATGGTTCTTTGGCCAGCTGAAGAGGTATGAGTACCTGCTTTCCGTATGTGTGTTTATTTATTTATATTACTACACATTTGTGGTACATAATGATTACCGTTCATTCATTGTGGGGGAAATGTACATGTGCATAACATGTCTCAATTTTTTTTACATCTCCTTCCTCTTCCCTCCTTCTCACCTCCCTTCATCCCTTCCCATTTATAAAAGATCTATTTCTGGGCCGGGGATTTAGCTCTGTGGTGCTGCCACCTGCCTTTTAAGCGCAAGGTCCTGAGTTTGATCCCTGGTACCAAAAAAAACACACAAAAAACCTACTTCTCTGTTTCTTACTATATATCTTTTATTGTGTTCTTTAAATTATTTATACTTTGAGGATCTCATATAAGAGAAGCCATGTGATAGTTAAGCCTGTGTGTCTGATTTATTTCACTTAGCATGTATGTGCATTTGAAGTAGGATCTTTAATGTCCTTAGATACCTACATTACAGAAGCAGCATAGGGACAAACATGTGAGTCAAGAGTACCAACATCAGAAACGGCCCAAGGCCAGGCCAAGCTGCTCATGAATGGATCAGACATATTGGGTCTCACATCAGCAGAAGAGCTCATTCATTTATTTCTGGGTTCTGCCAATACGATGGGAACCCAGCCCAAGAGTTCAATATGCTTCTGCATTCTCCCAAAAAAACCCAAGACTGGCTACTCTGGCATGACTTCATCATTTGGCCACAATCTGTGTTTCTTGGTTTAAATTTTACATATTCCTTTCAGTTCTTAGATACAAGAAAGTTAAGACCCAGGAATTCAAAATTAAACCAAGGAGTAAAAGAAATAAAAGTATGTGATGGTTGGGTACATTTTGCCACACTAGGAATTTCAAAAGCAGAGACTTCATCTTCCTGAAAGTCCTTGTAGAAATGCTTGCAGGAGGCCCTGTAGCTGGTACCTCCTATGAGGATGCCTTTTGGCATGGGCTTTGATGAAGCAGCAGCTTTCAACATGTAGGCAGTGTAACAGAGGAGCAAAAAGATGGCTTTGCTTATTAGCCATCTAAACAAGCTTATATACCCACTGTAGAGAACTCGAAGGAAAACCCAGACCCAAATTTTCCAGTGGATTATGATATTAAAACAGTGCTTCGGTGCCAGAACAGACAGATTCAGACACAGACCCACAGGTCTGATTCTGGGGAACTCCCCGCCCCCTCCCCCATTTGCCTTCCAACGCCTGTGTTCCCTTTCTTCTTTACTAAGGGCACTGCTGTACTGCTGGTGGCAGAAATGTGCCTCTAGAAAGACTTTCTCAACTTCCATTGTAGAGGAACAGTCAATGAATTATATGTGGGATATTTTGGGAGAGATTTTAGAAGGAGCTTGATTTTGGGGTGGGAAGTATGCCATTTTGTCCCCTTCCCCCTTTCTCCCACTGCAACTCTATGATGCAGAACCATGAGGTACAGACAAAGATATTGTTGGAGACCTCGGTCCCCAAGTCCTCAAGCCACCAAGCCAGCAGCAGCAGGCATCCACTCTTGAATTCCTGCTACCTAAAAAAACTGAGTCCTTATATGCTAGGCTACTTGCACTTTGAAAGATGCCCAAAGGAAAAGGATAATGCTTAACACATGCACACACACAACACCCCAAAGAGCAAACTTAAATTTAAATCAGATTAAAGTGTCTACTTGTACAGCAGTACAATCCTGTATATAGCCAAGTGGAAAATGAGTCTCAAATATGCTGAACTTCTCATTGTCTATATCTGGAGGAAGACAGAAGCTCTAGGTAAACATCTGAAGGCAGCCTGCAATTCACCAAATTAATTCCCATGCTGCAAGCATGGCAGCCGGCTCACCCCACCTCGGTTAAGCACCCCTTTGGACATATGGTAAACCTTCTGGGTATGTGGCTTCTAGTCACAGTGGGGGCAGCCCACATGGTCCCTGAAGGTCACCATGCAGGTGGGCTATCTTCTTGAGAGCTTCTTACATGGCAGGGGTTTTAGAGCCTGGTTTTCAAGCAAAAGATGTTAGCACCATCACACATATGTAAAAAGATGTCAGATACCTACTCAAAACAGGCTGAGCAGTTCTGAGCTGTGCATGTCTCCCTTCCCTCCCTTCCTCCTGATCTGACTCCTCTTCTCCTGCCCACATACTCATCCGCTCTGTCTGACCCTCCTGCTTTACCCATATCCTCATCCTACATACAGGTTTGTAACTTAAAGGAATGGCTCTGAACTGATGCCTCAGCCAACCACAAGATGTCACCAATCCAGTTAGCCTCTGCCTCATCAGTGAGGCAGGAACAAGGACACTCACTGCATCACAGGCTCCCGATTTGACTGACAAGCTACTGCATTGGGTAGGTTCTGGTGGGAAACTAGACCTCCACATGGCAGCATGGTCAGGATCAAAGGCATTTATGTAAACCAGTGGGGTAACACTGACAGGCTTCATGCTCACTGTGCCTCCCCAACTTAGCACTCAGAAACCATTCCCATGGGGTGATAGCCATGGAGTACCATGGGACAGGCTGGTGTCAGGGCCACACCAGAGGTGTCCACACTTCTCACAGCTGGATGGGTGGGCAGCCACAGTGCTGTTCTGACTTGCCTGCAGGTTTGATGTTTTTCGAAATAACAAGTTCTTTGTTTTTTTGAGAGAATCATAGGGATAATGGAGAGTGGACAGAATTAAAACTCTTTGAAAGTCCCTGCCCTGTGTTAAGATCTAAACAACACATTTTTGGTGGCCAAATTGTAAGCCTAGTATTATTGCTGCCTTCTTCCTATAATCTACACTTTCACATCTTTGTTTTAAAAATAACTTTTCTGTTCTATATTTATGACTTGATGATGACAAAAATATTTTATTATGGTAGTAAAACATAATGTAAAATTTACCAATTTAAGGATTTTAGGAATTATTACCATGTATTGATTGTGCACATCAATGGTGTTCCACGGGATTTTTACACACACATAGCGTACACTGATCAGTGTAACCATTGCTAAGTGAGCAGCTCTGTGATGTTAAGTAACTTCATGTTGTGCAACCATGAGCACCCACCCACATTTCCCTCTTTTCCAGCTGAGGCTCTGTACCCACTAATCACTGGCTCTGCATTCTCCCCTATCTCCAGCCCTGGCAGCCACAATTTTACTTTTCCATATCTATGAATTGAAAGATTCTAGGAATGTGTACAGCAGGAGTCATACAACATTTGTCCAATGTTTGACTGGTATATGTCACTTAACATAATGTCTTCAAGGTTCATCCCTGTTGTGGCACATGCTGAGATTTCCTTCTTTTCTAAGGCGGAATAATACGGTGTTGTGTGTATATGGCCACATTTCACTCGTCCATGCATCTGTCCATGGACAACTGGGTTGCCTCCACCTCTGGCTGTGGTGACTAATGCTTCAGTGAACATGGGTGAACCAATACCTGTGCGAGTTCATGCCTTCACTGCTTCTGAGCATACACCTTATATTCTCCTCTATCCTGTTTCCATCCCACTTCAATTGGCTACCCACCCATCTAATAAGCGTGTACTGTGTGCTTATTGTACAAGTGCCAGGCAGGCTCTGTGCTAGCTTCTGGGAAGAATCAAGACACTGTGTTGCCTCAAGAGCACAAGGCAATAAACAGGGAACTCCTGGGTGTCTTGGTAGCACAAATTTTTTTAAAAATTCCTAGTTGTTTTGTTATATTTGAATTTGTTTATACGGAGAGCATTTCCAGAAAAGATGACTCACTAGCTACCATTTGGAAATGCCTCTGTTCCTCCCTCTTTGACTCTCCTCTCCAGTTCCACATCCCTTCCTACAGCCCCACAAACTCCTCACCATTCTATTAATGCTTTTTTATGTTTGTCTTTCCAGCTTAATTTGTCTCCACTTGTTATCATCCATGTCTGTCTCCTGACCCTTCTGAATTGTGCACGGCAGGAAGGTACTGGAAAGGCTAAAAGCAGAGGGAACCTGGTAGAAACTGGTGGCTGGGCAGAGCCAGCCCCTCCTGATCACCCAAGATGAAATGTGGGGATGTGGGGATGTGGCTGCCACATATACTTTATATATGCTGCCGGGCACAGAGGGGCAGAAGGAAGAGGAAAAGGAGGCCCCGCCATACAGGAGCTGTGCTGGGAGCTGTTCTTCCTGGACCTGGAGTCTGGGCAGCCCCCCCCCCCAGGTCTCCAGAGCTGCTCCCTCCCCTGTCTGGATCTTCTGGTCCCCAGGAAAAATGCTGGCTGACAGACTTCAGAAACAGGTCTACCCTCCCAAGAACAGACACTGAGTGGACAAGCCCAAGCACAGTCAAGAGGCCCTTCCCCAAAGGGACAACCTCATCTAATTTCTCTTTACTAGATTAGCAAAAACAATAGCAAACCAAAAGAGAGGATTGGAGCAATGAAAGAAGCAATGAAAGAAGCAGAAGTACAGAGTGTTCATGTGCAGGAGTACTCTGACTTAAAACAGAGAGAGGGCGTGATCACTCTGACCTTCCTATTGTGTCTTAAAAGTAGGAGATGAAATTTTCATGTGACACAATTATCGCTTCGGACAGAAAGTTGAGGCCCTCCTTGTTATGCCAACCCTCATCTTCCTGGTCATTTCTCCACCCAGTTCACCCAGTCTCCTCGGTTTTTCTCATTTTCATAATTTATCACTATCTGTCCAATCCAGGAGCTAAGTGTGCAGTGAGTGCCTCTCTTGATCTTCTTCCCTGTCACATGAGACTCATATTAAATACATCTGCATGCTTTTCTGTTGATCTTCTGTCAATTCAATTCTGAGGGCTGGCCAAAAAACCCTAAGAGGACAGAGGTAAAATGTGCCCCCCCCCACAGAGATTTACTTGAGATTATGGAGAACTTCATTACCAGCAGGCACTTTCTTCTTTTCATAGTAAGGGAGACCATAGTAAGGAACAGACTGATGGTGTGGCTTAGTGGTAAGAGCGCATGCTTAGCATTCACAAGGTCCTGGGTTTAATTCCCAGCACCAGCAGAAGAACAGTAAGAAGGTCATACTAGTACCTCATAGGAGGAAAACAAGCTTGGATTTAGGGATCCTAAACTCTGCTTTACAGTGGGAATTCCACTGCAAGAGGCTGGGCTAGGGCTGGATAAGGCTCCTGCTGCAGCAGTGTAGGATCCAGGTACTTTTTCATGCTCTAGCAACCTCTTCAAAGCATTCTTGTCATAATGTTCTGCTTTCTGCCTTTGATACCTTTTTTCTGCAATGACATTATCTAATTGTACTCCTTTAAGAGTAATTTATGAACAGAAATTTTGTATTTAAAAATTTTCACATTTAAAAAAATTAGATAACCTGTATTTCCTGGCTAAATTTAGACATTAAAGTTGAGTTCTATTGCATAAAACAGAGAAATTCCAAGACACAAACCTTTACTTCTTAAATTTTAGAATGCATCTTAATCTGACTATAAGCAAGCAGAAACCCACCTTTATGTGGTCTACTAAAACAGAGACCCTAAGCCAATCCTCTAAACAAGGGAGGGGACAGGAAGCCACCTTCATGGTCACAGACCACATGCCAGCAATGGCTGTGCTGTGACAGATGCCAAGATGGCCTCTCATGCTAAACAAAAGAGGTCTTTAGGGTAAGAGTAGCTCCAGTGCAAAGGACACTGGGTGTGGGGACTCCTGTCCTCCTGCTGCAACTTCACTGAACTGCAAATGAGGCCATGGTAATGATGCCTCCTCACCAGCTGTGAGGCAGCCTCTAACAAAAATACCCACATTGTATTGATTCCTGGCAAGACCTCGCAGCTGCACTGGCAGAGGACACAAAGGTGAGGCTCAGCCAATAGGTGAGCTGACAGAAACAGGACCCTAGCAGATGGTGCCATACTAGGATCTAGTAAGACGACATTCAACAAAGATAAACGCAAAGATGCACACTTAGGCCCAAGAACTTCACTCACTCACGTGAGCTGGAGGAACGTGGCTTCGAAGCAGTATCTGTGGAAAGTGGGACGGCACTGAAGCTGACTGTGCATTCAAGCTGGACTTGAACTCCATTAGTAGCCCAGGCACAGTGTTTGGAATGAGACTGCCAAAGAGGAAAAAGGTGGAAAAACAAAACCAACACAGCCCAAGACAGGGTGAGAACAGCGGAGCAGCTGAAGCCCAATGGGAACTTGGAGAACCTCTTGCATAGCTCCATTTAGACCTAGGGATAGAGGGAGGGAAGAGTCGCCCTGCTCTCCTCTGTCCTGAGTAGACATGCAGAGGAACAGGGTGAACAGGATGTCTCCCTGAGGTCAGTACAGAAGCACAGTGAGAAGCCAGGATGAGAGCAACAGGAAGATTAATGGCAAAGAAGCTAGAATCCAGAGGGATGGAAGCTGCATATTTAAAGAATTTATTAAGACACAGACTGGGCGGGGGGGGGGGGGGTGAAGAAAGAATTAAGATGTGTTATGTACATGGACCACCTCCCAAGGAACGTAACCATTCTGTCCTACAAACATGAACTAATAGAAAGATAAAATAAAATAAAATATTTTAAAAAGACAGATTGCTGGGCCCCATTTCCAGAGGTTCTCATTCAGGAGATCTCGGTGACCTCAGAATGTGATCCTCCCACCTCACAGTACTGAGGATTGAACCCTTTTTTTTTTTTTGAGACAGGGTCTCTTATGTAGTCCAGACTGGTTTTGAATTCGCTATGTAGCCCAGGCTGGCCTTGGAACTTGCAGAGATCCTCCTGCCTCACCCTCCCGAGTGCTGGGATTATAGGCATGCACCACCACGCCCAGCTTTTTTCTTTTATTTTGACACAGGGTCTTGTTAAGTCACTATCATGTCCATGCTGGGTTTGAACTTGTGATTCTCCTGCCTCAGCCTCCCAGGGTTCTGGAATTATACCACACCCAGCTAGAATCTGCATTTCTTACAAATCCCAGGTGAAACTGATATAGCTGGCCCAGTGACCATGTTTTGAGCATCACTGATCTAAATAACAAATCTATAGTTTGTGTCTTTGTTTTGTTTTTTTTTTGATACTCTGCATTCCTAAGATTTTTTTTAAGACACAATGGGAAGTTTCCTAATAAATCCAAATTAAGATGAATTTACTGGTTGTGAAGCTTTACACATTTGTATTTAAGATTATGTTCTTTCTAAAACCTCATATTGCTTAGCAGAAATTCAACCTTTACTTTCTGATCCTTAGTATTTCTTGTTTGTTCACCTTCATCAAGCAGACTCTTGTTTCTGCTATTGCTTCATTTTCTGGCTTTTTATATGTTGCTCTCTAGTCTTTTTCCCTTTTTTCCAGTATTTTTTTTATTACATTCAACACATCAAGCTTCATGACATATTAAGATGTGACCTGCTTTCATCAAATGATATCTGGCTCCCCAGCCCCTTTCAAAGTAGGATCCTTTACCCCCAAAGCCCATAATAAGTTCAACATCCCCACAGCCGCATTATTCAACTTTTGATTGATTTTCTCTCCTATACTTGAATCTTCAGCCTTATTAGCATATGAGAATGCGTATAAAATGACATGCAAAGCAATGCAAATGAATATCAACATACATCTTGAAACTGCTCCGGTAAAGTCTGGAAGCATTGCTGCTGATGTTATCTGCTTCGTTTCACTGCACTTTGACGAGCAGACACTCAACCCTTCATCTGAGCTGATCTCTTACGGCATCTAGCACCTAACACTTGCTGACACTCTTGAGGTGGGGTGAGAGGGATCCTGGCCTTTATTTACTACTCTGGCTCTATGGCCTTGGACAAGTCTCGGAATTCCTCAGGGATCAGATGCTGCGACTGGAAATGACAGGTATGACATCACGGAAACAACCTCATTGTAAGAACACAAGCAGGGGCAAGGCTTCTGAGCACTTGCTATGTCAGATACAAGGCACACATGACGCACGCATTGCATCCGTGTGATGCATCTGAGGTGTGATCAGCAAATACGGTGACTGTTTAAATTTTTTAATTATAGTAAAAGATACATTGCTGCTAATATCCGCAACCCCTCCTCTTGTTTTGAACACACTTACCCCATTGTTCTTGCTGTTTGCCAAAGCAGTTCTCAAAGTCCTCTTCCATGAATGTCTTTGGTTGCATTGTGGGGGCTGCCTCAATGTCCTAAATCATTCAAAATATTTGCTTTTCATGGTCATTTTGACTTTGGGGAAGAAGCAGAAGTTACATGGTGCCTTTCCATTGGATGTTACTTGGTAGGAACATTCACTGCATTTGTGATCGCACCTTGTAAAGAGACTCATGAAAGAGGACTTCCAGAACTGCTTCAGAAAGGGGCAAGGATGATGGGATGAGTGTGTGTGAAGAGGGGGAATATTTTGAGGGAGATTATTGGCAATAATAATTCAAAAGCTTAATTGGTTATTTCTCGCATAGAACTGGATCCTCAGAAAGTGCAACCTAAGATCAGCTCTCTGCAATAATTCACTTTTAAAGATTTTACTTCCTCAAGACATTCAACAGAAACTGCCAAAATGGACTATCAGTTTCTAAATCGTCTTAGGCTGATATACATGGTTTAATAATCAGGACATGTTTTATACATAAGATCAAAAAGAGAGCTCTAAACAACTGACACTATCCCCACCCCCTCAGTCTTCTAGTTTGTTACTCTTCCGATCTAGAAATAAGAAAAAGTGTAGGAGCGCCCCAGGGCCAACATCACTGGGTTCTCCAGGCAGGAGGCCCCTGCGCATCATTTCCAGGCTGCCCCATCCGGGAAAAGTTGGCTGTTCCACTTACAAAACAGCCCCCACCCACTTGGCCCGTTCGCCCACGTAAAGGCGGTAAAGGCAAGTTCGGAGCGCCCCGCGCGGATCCCCGGCATTCCCGGCCCTCTGGAGAGGGGTCGGTCGGGCTCGCTCTGCGGCAGGAAAATGACCCTGTGGGGTGCGCGCCCCATGACGCGCGGACATTGGGAACTGCGAGGAGACTCCTGCTCCGAGCTCCCCGCGTCGCCCCGAAGCCCACGGGGGGGGGGGGGGGTGGCCCTCGGACACCGGGGTCCAAACCGTCGGGCCCCGCTCTGACGAGGCGCGCGCTCAGGAGCCGCGTTCCCAGCGTGCCGGGGGCCCGGGAGAGCGCGGAGTCTCCCAGCGCGGCCTCGGGAACTTCCCGCGCCGGCCCGAAGTTGCAGCGGTGCCGCGGGGCGCTCCGAGGCCTCCCCGCCCTCCGGGCCCGCTGGCTGCGGGGCGAAGCCAGGTCCGGAACAGGCGGAGACCCCGGCCCCCACCCTGGGAGGGACGACGCACGCGGCGCCCCCGCCTTCCCTGCGGGAAAGTGAAAGTCTCGAGCGGGAAGGGTCGGGTCCGGCCCACCCCAGGCCGTGCGGGCCCCCCGCTCCCCGGGCCTGCGCGGCCGCGGCGACTCACGAAGGGAACGGCGGGGTCTCCGCGGCTGCGGGCTGAGCTCCCGGCCCCGCGGCCCACTCGCGTCCTCCTCCTCGGCCCGCGCACTGCCGGGAGCTGCTCGCCCGCGGCCGGGGTGGGAGAGCGGCCGGTCTGTGACGTGGGCAGGAGGAGCTCCCGCCCTGCCCTGTCCCGCCGCGCCCACCGCAAGTTGTGCGCTCGGCAGAGCCCCCAGTCCCAGCCGCTGCCCGAGTGCCACCGGGTTCGATTCCCTCCCCGTTCCACAGCCGAGAGACCCGGGGTCCGGAGAGGCAGGGGGAAGACGGACTCACTTCTGCGGCTCGGCTGCGCCCTGAGGGCCAGGTTGCGCGCGGCTCGGGCACCTAGGGTGTCGGCGCTGAGACCCCGACTGCCCTGCGCAGCCGGGCGGAGTGTTATCAACAGCGTGGGAAGGTGGAGCCTTTTGGCCAATAAAAAGGGTACAAAGTTGTTTTTCAATCAGTGCCTACCTGCCACCTGGGCTTCCTCTTTACCCCAAAGCGGGGGTGAGGGAGGCAGGGCGGGCGTGGTATCCAGCCCCACTCGGCTCGCCGAGTTCTGGCCCGGCCCGAGAGAAGGCGCACGTTCCCAGCCGGGCAGAATCTGACCCAGGACCTTCTCAGGGGGCGCTTGTAACTGGCTGACTTCTAAAGTGGGGATCCTTGCTGTGCTTGCTTCTTCCTCGCCTCCTGGAATCTCCTGGGACTCCAGGGTCGCGGTGCACCAGGTGAGTCAGTCCTGCTGGTTCATTACCTCCTCCTTCCATCCTTGGGTTCAGGGACAGCCGTATGCCCGGCCGGTTGATGGGGAGCTAGGTAGGACCCAGCGAATCCTAAAGAGGGAGCCTCAAGTGGGACCCATGTGTCCTTTACTCCGGGTACCTGGAGTCAGCCCACATCAGTCGGGACTCTCAGTCAACCCTGCCTTTTTAAAAGAACTCTCCTGCTCGGGTGCACATGTTTTCATATCCATTTTACTGACTTATTTTGAAGCCGACAGCCCGCTTTGCCCTCATCCCCCTTCTCCCAGGGGACCTCTTCTTTCGGGAGGAGTCAGTAAGGTTACTTTTCTAGGTCTCCCTCCAGAGAAGGAAGAAGAGAACTAAGGTTCTGGTAGCCCCTTTAGCTTAAAGTTCTAACCCATTTATGCAGATTAACTCCTTAGATCCCCACAACCTTTTGAGGGAGTGCTATTTTTATTCTGATTTTACAAATGAGGGGAGCAAGGGGCCAGGGGGTGAAAAAACTTGCCAGTAAGTGGCAGAGCCAGAACTCAGACTCAGGTGGCCGGTGGGATCCAACCTCTTAACCACGAGGGAGCCCAGGCCTGGGCCTGGGATTCAGAGGGATGACGACATCATCAGCCACGGCCCCCACGTGACAGCTTCCAGTTCTCTCAAGGAAGACTCGCTAGGAAACACAAATGCATCCCTCTCAACTAGGCCAATGTTGTTTTGAACACAGTACATCATATTATAAAGTGGACATCCATTTGCTCACTGGCTCCAACTCTCAAACTATTTTGTCCTATAGCAAACCATTTTTGCAATGGGACCTTACAAACACCTTCAGGCCAAGGTTGGTAAAATTTGTTTTGAATTGTTTTCTGCTCAGATCAAACCCAACTCTTTTCCTTTCTTCTCTGTTCATTGCCTTCAGTTACTAACCTCATCCCTTAAAATCTTGCTCCACCCGGCCCCCAGGTCTTCTGTAAGTGAGTTGCCAAGGCCAGGTAGGACCTGGAGAAGGGCCTATCAGGCCCCCAGCAGGCCTGGGGCACTCTGAATTCCTGTATCTGTTCCTGTTCTGCCATAATGAATCAGCATACAACCGGGTGACTTAAAACAATAGAAATGCATGTGCTGGCAGGGCTGCAGTCCTTCTGAAGGCTCCAGTGGAGAACCCTTTTCTGCCCCTTCCTGGTGGCCTGCACTCACTGGTGTTCCTTGGCTTGCTGCACCCTCATTTTGTTTCTGCTTAACAAGGGCACTGTCATATAGCCTTCTTTTCCTGTATACTTTTTTTTTTTTCCCAAGGGTACCAGTCATTGGATTTACACCTATCCTCATCCAGTATGACCTCACCTTAACTGGTTTATAACTGCAACAACCCCATTTCCAAATGAAGTCACAGTCACAGATTCTAGATAGATGTGAATGGGGGGGGGGCACTAACCTGGTACCATCCCCAAAAGTCACTGTTAAAAGTCCTGAGCTGAGGATGCAGAAGTATAAATTATAGCCACACCTTCAAAGAAACTCTGGTTACTGAGGTAGGACTTGTAGTCAACTACTGTAAATAACTAAGCCAGGAGATGCTAAGAGCCAACAGCCTGAGGCCACATGACAATCCATGGGCCAAATGGCAGTTGTGCTCCAGAAATTCGGCCAATGGAACAGTCCCTGAGGATGCCAGTAGGGACATTCACTCACTCTTAGGTCAGGGTGATGCAGGCACACCCTTGAAAGAAAAGTAAGAAAAGCAAAGATAAGAAATGAAGGCTTATTAGAGAAATGCAAATTAAAACAAGGTTAAGATTCTATCTTACTCCAGAAAGAATGGCAATCATTAGGAAATCAAACAATAACAAATGCTGGTATGGCTGTGGTGAAAAAGGAACCCTCCTTCATTGTTGGTGGGAAAGCAAACTAGTATAACCATTATGGAAATCAGTGTAGAGATTTCTCAAAGAACTGAAATTAGAAATTCCATATGACCTAACTATCCCCCTGCTAAGTATCTTCCCCAAAGAGTTTAAGTCATTAGACTACAGTGATACACACATACCAATGTTTATAGCTGCACAATTTGTAATAGCTAAATCCTAGAAGCGGTTGGTATACCCATATACAATAAACAATTGGATAAAGAAAATGTGGTATCTATATATAATGGAATACTACTCAGCTATAAAGAGTGAATGAGACATTTGAGACATTTGTAGGAAAATGGATACACATGAAAAATATAATATTGAATGAGATAAACTAGACACACAAGCTTAAATACTGTATGACATCTGTCATTTGAGTGAGGCAAAGTACAAACAAAGAAAATGATATAGATAGAAAGGGACAAGGGTATGGCTCTCATGCAATAGGGAAGTAGTTCAAGGGAAGAAGGATGAAGGGTGCAGAGGAGAGGAAGGGGAAATGAGAGGAATAAAGATGGGCCATACAGGAACCTAATAACTTCAATTAATGTAAACATTGTGTGCCATAACATGAGCTAAGACAAATAATATCAACAAGTATGAGAAAGGGGGTAGGAGAACAGGTGGGGGAGGGGAAGGGAGGGAAAGGGATTATAAAAAAAAGCTACACTATGTACATGTAACCACTCCCCAAAGTTGTAAACTGTATTAATTGCAAACATGTACTGATAAAATTTTTAAATTATTTTAAAAATAATTTTTAATACATAAAAAAGAAAAAATAATGAAGGCTTATAAAAAGCACATTGGGGGTGAGGAGGAGGTGTGTGTGCCTGGCAGGATCTCACTCCTGAAGTTTCATGCAGAAATGAGAGGCCAAAGAAAGGCAGATACTTAGCATGCCAGGTATATGAACATGATGAATTCCTTCTACAGTGATACACAGTGATACAGTGATACGATGTCATAGCAATTAGCAGGCTTTAAAGTCCTCTGAACTGGAAGTGTAGCCTTAGTAGAATGCTTACCTGGCATGCTTGAGTCTCTGGGTTCCATACCCTCAACACAACAAAGGAGGAGAGAACAGAGGGAATCAAGGAAGGGAGGAAGGGTCTCCTTCCAAAGCATTTCTTGTGATCTTTATAACAGTCCTGAGCACTATCAGAGAAAAGAACATTGTATCTTATATATAAACAAGGATGTGAGTCTCAAAGGGGTCACATAACTTGCCCAGGCAAAAGAGCAACTATAGAGTTGGTATAAACACTGGTCTGGATTTTCCTTGTTTAAGAACTGCACTACCAAAAGATGTTGCCTCTTGGGTCAGCATTTTAGTATGAGTTGTGTGGTTCTTGATCCAAGGAAAGCTTTTACAGAAAGGGGCATTCCTGCAAGAGAGGGAAAGCCTCCCTGATGTGAGTCCCATACTGAAAATACAGTGAACCTTCCAAAAATGTCTGAACTGGTTTCAGTAAATTGTGTAAGGATTTCCTAGTGTTTTGAAGACTCCTTTTGGCCTTCAGAGACTTCATTGGATTCAGAACCTTCTGCAGAATTTGGCTGATTACCTTGAAGAAATAAAGGTTAAAGGCACACAGAGACATCGGTAAGAAGTTGCAAGGAAGTTGAATACAAGTGAGAAGAAATTATATCATAGGATGATGAGCCAGCAGCAATTAATACTCAGAATTCAATGCATGATCTTACCAAGGTGGAGTCACACTCAGGACAAGATCCTGGTGTATTTTGAAGACTTTCTGATAAAGAATGTGTAACTATAAGAAGCAACTGGAGGCAAATAGAAAGTCCAACCCTGAGCTGATATCTAATGATTTCACACGTTTCACTGGAGTTTTCTTTACTTAGGAAGCATGTAACTTGCTTCCTTTGCTGGCTGAGTCTTTAAAGATACAGATATTTCAAAGGCTGAGATGCTTTTGCGTCTAGTGTGAGTCACTGAGTTCTTGCTTGTTCAAAGTGCTACACTGGTTGCTATGGGAAAATATAAAAATATAAAAGACAGTCACTGAGCTCAAGAAATTCCTATGTAATTTAAGGGATATGAAACATATAGGAAAAAATTACATAAGTGTGGTTGCAATGAAATTTGTAAATCTTCCTTACCACTCGGTTCTCTGTTCAGATGTAATGTCTTAAAACCAGGCATTGCCTGGCCACTGTGTTTTAAACACTTGCCTCCTCTACCACCATAGCACCTTTTGGCTTTAATCATGTTTTATATTATTTCTGATACATTAGGTCAAACTAAGTTTGGTCTGAGAATGCCCCTGCGAATGGAGTCCTAAGGTAATGAACTACAACCTAATTAAAGGTAAAGACACTGGGCATTTGCCTTTGTAACAAATAGCTGCATCTTAACCAATTGCAACAACTGAGCTTCAGTCCATCACAGGTGGTCAAATGCCAAACTGTAACCAATTCAGCTATACCTCACTTCTGTTTTCTGTATCTTACTTCCTTTTCTTTGGTTGTAAATATAACCTGCATATGTTGGGGTGGTTTGCAGCATTCTGAACCATTTCTGTTCTGGACTGCAACCTGATCCTAGAGTGGCAAATAAAAGCCAATTAAGATTTGAAAACTAGTGTTATGGCTTGTATCTAAATGTCCCCCCAAAGCCTCATATGGTTATAGGCGTGGAGTTTCAAAGATGGTTGGATTAGGCTGTGTGAATGTGGATTAAGGGTGTGGGTAATAAAAACCCCACCCTAGGTATGGGTGACCCTAATCAATGGGCATGTAGCCTGGATGGAATATAAGTGAACAGAAAGAAAGCAGGCTATTGCTGCTGCTCACTGCTTCAGCTGGCTGCTTGCTGCCTTCCTGCCTACCATGGACTGTTTCTCCTCTGTGGTGCTCCTCTGACATGCCAGCTTTGGAATCAGCTGACTATGGACTGAAACCTCTACAAACTGTGAGCTAAATAAATGTCTATATGTTTTCTGCAAGAAATACACCTCATCTATGATAACATACAGTGATTAAAAATGAAAGGATGGAATATAATACACCAAGTAGCTAGAGTCTGAAAACAACTGGCAGTAACTTAATTAGGAGAAGTAATATGTAAAAAAGTTGGCAGGAGGAGACAGTGTAAGCCAATACATATTGGTAAAGAGAACAATTCACCAAGAAGAGATAATAATAAAAATATATACACACCGGGGCCGGGGATTTAGCTCAGTGGTTTCACTGCCTGCTACACAAGGGCAAGGACCTGAGTTCGATCCCTGGGACAAAAAAAAAAAAAATTTATATATATATGTGTGTGTGTATATATATATATATATATATATATATATATATATATATCACACTTCATCACACTCAATTCCTTAAAACAAACAATACTTAACCAGAAAAAAAACAAAAAAACAGAGATGTGTGAAAAAAATGATAGTTGGTTTACTCCAACTGCTATATCACAACAGATAGGTCAAAAAATTAACAGAGAAACATCAAAATTCATCTACAGTATGGGAATTAAGCAATTAATCTAATCTTTAGAGTAGTATATCCAGTGGCAATAGAATACACTTTCTCTTCAGTCCTTTAAAGAATTTGTTGCAAAATAAATCATATTTTAGACCATTCAGCAAGTCTCAATGAATACAAAAGATGAAATAATTTCATATATCCTAACAGGTCACAAAGGAACCAACCTAGCAATTAACCACATGAGAAATCACAGAAAATACACAAGCCTTTGAAGATTGAGTACATGCCTAAGTGATCAATGAATTACTGAAGAAATCAGGGGACAAATTTAAAAGTTCCTAGTATCAAATGATATTCAAAACAATGTGTGAGACACAGAGAGCATTTTCATGAGGGAATTTTACAGCTGTTACTGCCTACATTACAAAAACAGAGTAAACCCAACTAAATAACCTGATGATGCCTCTGAGGGCTTCAAAGAAAAGAACAATCCAAACAACAAACTTCTGGAAAGAAAAAGTTATAAATATCAGAACAGAAATCAATGAAATTGTGACTGAAAACAATACACAAGATCAGTAAATCAAAGAGTTTGTTCTTTGAAAGGATGAAAAAATATTGAAAAACCCTTAGCCAAACTTATGAAAATGAGGAAAGAAAAGACACACATTAATGGAATTACTAATGAAAAGGCAAAATTAGAATAGACACCATTGAAAGCCAGGGTGTAAAGCCTTAAGTTTTATATTGTGTAGGGTTACTGAAAATTATTTTGAAAACTCATTTCAAGAAATTGAAGGGTCTAGAAGAAATGTGTAAGTTCCTAGACACATGGCTTATAATAATTGAATCAAGAAGATATAAAACCTCTGAATAGATCAATAAGAGGCAATGAAATCATAGTAGTAAATAAAAACTCTACAATCTAAGAAAAGCCAAGGTCCTGATGGGTTCCTGGAAGATTTTTCCAGATGTGTAGAGAACTAATGTCAAATCCTCAAATTTTCCCTTAAAATTGACAGTTAACATACACTGTCTTCTGATAATTTGAAGACATCATTTCATGCCTCTAAATATTAACAAGAATTCAACAAAAAAGAACGTTGATAAAAATAGGTGTAAAAATCCTCAGTAATATACTTGCAAACAGAATGCAACCAATCATGAAAATGATCATATGTCATGACGAAGTCAGGTTCATCCTAGGGATACAGGGATGGTACAACATACATCAATCGATAAATATAATACATAACAAAAATAGGATGAAGGATAAGTACCACATGATCACCTCAATATATGCAGAAAAATCCAACATTCACTAATGATAATATCCCTAACAGAACTATTTAAAGAATGATCATACCATAAATTGAAAAAGGTCATTTATAACAAATCCATAGGAATAAATAGTTTAATGGGGCCTTGAATTTTCAGTATTAGTCACTTTCCCAAAACTGTGGCAAAATACCCAACATCTACTACTTAAAGAAAGAAAGGTTATTTTTGGCTCACAGTTTTCAGAGGATTCAGTCCATGGTTGGCTCATGTCATGGTAGAAATGGCCACAGAAATGCAGTTCAACCCAAGGTGAGCAAGAAGCAGAGAGAGAAGACAGGATCTAGGGACAAGAATACATTCTTACAGGTCATGTCTCCATTGGCCCACCTTCAACTGGGTTCCACCTCCAAACAGCACACTCAGATAAGAACTCACTAATGGAAAATCAACTGATAAATACAGCACACCTGTGATTCAGTCACCTTCTAAAAGCTCCACCTCTTAACAGGATATTTGGGGGAGAGTTTGGATCTAAACTATAACTTCCTGATAGCAGTCCCCACAATACTCATGTCCATCTCATTGTACAAAATTAATATAGTATACCTCTGTCAACAAATCCTTAAAATTTTCATCATGCTGCAAAGTCCAAGTTGAAAGTCTACTCGGAGTCTCAAGTCAAATTCTTAACTGTGATCCATTGTTAAAAGTAAGATGAAAACAAATACTTCCAACATAAAATGGCACAGGGATAACACTTCCATTCCAGAAAGGAGGAAGAGAACACAAAGGCAAGAATAAAAATTAGAAGGGCAAACATAAAATCCTGTAATTCTATGTCCAACCCTGGGCAATCTGTGGTGAGATGTGAACTCCAAATGGCTTGAACAGCCCCAACCCTACAATACTGTCAGTGGAAGCCCACATGACCTCTCTCTAGTGCTCACTGCCTACAGAGTCCTCTGCATGTGTTCCACCTTCCTGGCACTGCTAACTTCCTGGGGTCCCCACTGTGTCATGGACTTCACCCTCACAGCCTTATGCCTCACACTCTCAGAGAAACCTGAAAGGTACTGTTAATTTGCTACACATTTTTGCTTGTCTTTTCAGGCTATCTTTTGTAATTTGTATGGAGATCTCTGTGACCCATATTTCTCATGTTTTGTGTATGTGAAAATACAGCACCACATATATGATGGCAATGTCTGCTGTCACCTGTGACAGTAGCCAAGCCCCCTTACAGAGAACAAAACATCAACCAATTCATCACCTATATCTCTGAAAGTTGAGTGATGACAGAAAGCCAGAAAGTAAGCCCAGGTGCCTTCCAATCCTCCAAAGAAAAGAGCCTCTCAAGTGCACATTTCCAACCAACACAAGGTTGTGCCTTGGATCAGCCAGCACTGGGTATGTGGTACCCCAGCAATAACACCCCTAGAAAGGCAAAGACCAGACTGGCACTAGGCAAGAATCCAGTTTTTCCAATGACAGTGACATGCAGATCCCCAGAATACCTGTCTTCCCCTTCTCATAAAATCTGAATTGATAGAAGCCAGGCCAAGAAGCCCTCTCAATGAAATGAGGAGCGCTCACCAGGCACACGCCTTGATTCTTCCACAACAATGACTACTGGGCAGGTAGTGACCACTTTTTATCTAAAACACAAGTCAGGGCCAGGGATTTAGCTCAGTGGCAGCACACCTGCCTTGCAAACACAAGGTCCTGAGTTTGATGGCCAGTACTGAAAAGAAAAAAACCAAAAACACAAGGCAACCCTTGAAATTACCTGTCTGATATTTATCTCAGTCCCCAAGTTATAAATGGGTTGACATTTTTCTTCATCATATGAGGGCAGGTGATGTGCTGAGGTAATAAGAACCAAGTGGATCATTACAAAGGCCAATTGTGTTGATTGAGGACACATCAGAATTTTAAGTGTAAAAATTTATACCATAAGAGAAGTTACAAGAAACCAAATGGTAAATATTTTCATGAGAATGCCAGAAGATGGGAGGTCTTTTGAATTAAGTAGCAATTTAGTCAATAAGTTGTCTTCCTCAAAAAGAAAAACATGTAAAACCCTAGCAGAAATGCCTTACAGCAAAGACTAAAGAGACACTGAGGAAAATGTGGACCTCATCATTACCATATAGTGCCAATTTATACATAGTCCAAATTCTACTCCCTTACAAAGACAAAGTCCCAGTATCCACAGTCATGGACATAATCTGGGATCTGATATACTCAGAAAAGAGAGAAGGTTATCCTCAGCACAGATGATTCCCAACTTCATCCATAAACAGACTTGTGAAATAAAATAGCCAGATTACTTTTCCCATTTCTCAGAGGACAGGGCTTTATTTTGAGTTCAATAACATCAGGAAGTGGATAGAGGACGGGGAGGGCACTTGCTCAGCTTCCGGTTGAGATTTGAATGAGTCCACCAAGAGCCTGGACAGTAGTGCAACAATACAGGAAATAATATCAAGAATTTACAAATGCAAATATATCAAATTAACAAGTTTCTGTATGATCAAGGAAACAATAAAGAGACAATAAACTTGATGGAAAAAAATCTTTGCTAATTATGTGTCTTTGTTTCTCTTCTTGTTGCTGGGACCAAATACTCAACTTCCACAGGATAAAGGATGAGAAGTTTATTTCACTTCACAGTTTGTAGAGGTTTCAGTTCACTGGAGTCAGCTGGCTCCAGTACAGGGCGGCATGGCACAGGGACATGGCAGAGAAGAAACAGTTCACAGCAAGGCAGGAAGGATGCAGCAATCAGTGGAGCAAGTCTCCCTTTCCCCTTTATCCTGTCCAGGCTACACACCTTTTGGGTGGTGCCACCAATACCCAGGGTGGGCTTTTCCTTTATCCATATACATGACTATGCTAACCCAATCAGTGGACTGATTTAGTACCACACACCCTTCATCCCAGTATCACACACCCTAGATCAGCTAGCTCTGAAAAGCCTCATGTATGAGTGCATGAGGCTTTGGGGGGACATTTAGACCCAAAGCATAGCATTCCTCTCCTAGTCCCTAAAAGACTCATGCACATCTCTTCATGCAATAGGCATTTAGTCTATTTCTGAGAGTTTCTAAAGTCCTACCAGTTTCAGCATTGGTGAAAAATCCAAGTTCAAAGTCCCCTCTGACCTTTCAGGCAAACTCTTATTTATTAGCACCCGTACAAAGGACAAGAAAGTTATACACTTCCAAAATACAATGGCACAAGATAAACATTCACATTCCAAAAAGTACAAATAGGGGGACAGTAAAGAACGGAACCAAGGCAAGTCTAAAATTCAGCAGTGCAAATATTAAGTCCCCTAGTTCAATGTCCAGCATCCAGGTCAAGATGTGAACTCCAAAGGGCTTGGGTTGCTCTACCCCAGTGGCACTGCCTGTGGTTGTACCCGTCATGACCTCTCTTTGGCTGGCTTTGCTCACTTCTTGTGATTTTCCTCAGATGACCCACCATCTTGGCTGCTCCAACTTCTGGGGTCTCCACTGCACATTTGGCTTCACACTCACAACTTCATATACTGCCCTAGCAGGGGCACAGTGCCTGCCCACCCAGGCCTTATTTTAAAATCTAGGTGGAAGTGTTCCTCACCTGATAACTCTTGCATTCTGCACAAAACTAAAACCAGCACCATGTGGATGCTGCCAAGGTCTGCTGCCAGCTGGAGAAGTAGCCAGGCTTCCTTCTGTCTTGGCTGTAGGTGTCAAGTGAGTGACTGGATTGCTGAGTACTATGAACCTAGTCCCAAGGAACAAATTCTCTAGACCATCACCATTCTGGAACATAGTACCCTGGGGTTCTCGTCTTAAAGCAAAGTCTTTCAACTTTTCAACCCTGAGGTTGCAAGGGTGGAGTCCTCATGGTTGTTTTGATGTCCCCATGCCATCTTTTCTATTGTCCTATCCAAAATACTTGGCTTTTTATTGCTAATCTTTTCAGCACCCAAGTTCTCCTCAGTTACATCTCTGCAGGCTGCAACTTTACTGGAGCTTTCTTTGTGGCCAAACTCAAAACTTTTAAAATCATTCTGATAAGTTCTTTGCTCTTGATTCTCAACATAGATCTGGTTAAAGGGCCCTAGAAGTAGCCATGCCTTCACTTGAACATTAGATTGTCTTGAAAGTTTTTCTATCATGTCCACTCCCCCCTAATCTCAGTTTCAGGCAGTCTCTGGACATTAGTGAAATGCAGACAAATTTCCTGCCAAAGCATAACACACATTAAATGGAGTTCAATTGTCAATGAAGTCCTTGTTCCCAACTGGAACCTCTTGAGCCTTGTCTTATCCAGCTGCATTTTGGTCGGCATTCTGGACCTCTGTTTAAAATCTCCCATCAAGTTCGGCCTATAGCATACCTAGGATGCCTCTTCAGCTTCAGGCTTTTGAATCATATGGCCAGAGCCCACTCCTGGAACTAAAATGTATCTTATTTTGTCCTTGCTGGGGCAAATTACTTAACACCCTCCAGCTAAACAAGGATGTGTTTATTTTAGCTCATAATTTGCGCAGGTTTTAGTCCATAGTTGGCTGACCCAGCCAGCTCCAAAAAGCTCCATCTATGAGTGGGTGAGGCTTTTGGGGCACATCTATATACAATCCATAATGCTATGCTTCTACAGAGGACTGATATCTAGAATACATAGAAAATTAAAAGCTAACCCCATGAAACAATGAACACAGTAAAAAAAAAAACTAGGCAAATTGAATAGATACTGTTCTCAAAAAGCAGTTCAAATTCCTCAGAGGTATGTGAAATGTTTAATATAGCTAACCTTCAGAAAATGCAAGTTAAAACTTAATTGAGATTTGATGATCTCACTTCAGTCAGAATAGCTGTCATAAAGATTAAAAGGACAATGAATGCTGGTGAGAATGTGGGGGAAAAGAAATCCTTTTATATTGTTGGTAGAAATGTTAAGCATTTCTAGTTACACATTCCATTAGAAAATGGGGCGATATCCCCTGATCTAGGATGAGCAGGATTAATGTTACTCAATGTCCATATTACTAAAAGTGATCTACAGATGCAAGGCAACCTCTGTAGGAATTAGTACACAGATTTCTTTAGAAAGTAAATATGGGTACAAACACCCAATGACAAATGTAAATGAATTTTATACCTAAAATGTACCAATAAAAGAACAACAAAAAAAGTAAATATGAAATGAGGTGAGATAAAAGAAGTAAAACTAGTAAAAAGCAGGCCAGGAAAATGAGAATTTAAAATTGTTCTTTTAAGAGAAAATGCAGGTTAAAGACAAGCTCTTTTCTTGCCTCTGGAGGCCACCACAGCATGTGACCCCTCTCTCCATCCTTATAGAGAATAGTGTTAAATTCCTAAAGGGCCTCTACAATAACCTGTAAATCCCTGGGTGCTAGACCCCTTTAGCCTGCAAATTTCCCTTTCCTCTAGCCCAGAAAGCAGCTGCATTGGACAAACGTGTCTTAACTTGAGAGACATATCTCCACTTCAAACCCATACAGATGGCTTGCAGTGTAACCTGGCAGACGGTGAGATTACACATCCGAGATCACCCATTTTGAAAACAGCCTTTGAATGTCCCCCACCCTGGCTTGTAATGTGTTTTCTTTCTTTGAGCAGCCTCACTCTACTCTCGAGTGTGTCCTATATCTACCTCTAATAAATCTTTCTCATACTCCTTTAACTGACATGCCCTAAAAATTATTTTTCCATGCCAAGAGTCAGGGAACTTGCATACTTATTTTAAATGGGAAAATTAAATTTCTTATTTCAGCCTGAGAAACCCTCAGGCCCAGTCCAAGATAGAAATACAATTTGAATGAGCTACACCATTCTTGAGCATAGTCTTGAAAAAATTATCTATACTATAGTGATATATGAATACTCATATATCATATCACAACCCCAATCAGGATTTAGCTTACAAACATATTTAATTTAATCTGAAGCAAATGTTTAAACAATTGAATCATTTGGAGCTCTGTGTGCAGAGGTGAGATAAAAGTTGACATAAGAGTCAAATTGTATTCTCATTGATTAATTTACTGACTCATTGAATGATTTCTAATGTTTACGGATACTAAAAGAAGAAAAAGTCAGTCCATGTTCAATACAGGTGCACTTTTTGTCATGAATATTTTCCTTCCATGGATACAAAAACCATAGATATGGGAGACTACTTGTACTTACTATTTTCAGAGATATGTTCTTTACATTTTATGAAATAACTTGAGACATGTCATCACATCCAGTGTGCAATGACCTCTAACTTCACTTTCCTTTACTCTTGGTCCTTTTGTCACACTGCATATAAACCTTGGAGGAAATATGGGTGAATGTTGTCACACATGGGAGTGTAGAAAAATTATCAAGTACCTAAGAGCTCCTGTTCATTGCCTCCTGGCCATTCTATGCATCTCAACACAGGCTCCCTCACTGTCATAAAATACAGCTTCCCCTAAGTTAACCAGAGGGACTCATGTTTGCCAAATTGATGAACAACCATCCTTTTAATTCTATGAACACAGATTAATTTCTTTCATGGAACACGCATGCAATAGAGAAGATTTTATGTGTACCTATTTTTGTTGTATGATTTGTGTGTAACAAGAGTTATCACCAGGTCAATTTGAGAAGAGCCTTTAAATCATTTTGGGATAAATGTGGTGGTGTGTTTTCCCAGCTACTTGGAAACTGAAGCAGAAGTATTTCCTTGACTTAGGAGTTTAAGTACAACCTGCACAAAGTAGCAAGACCATATCTCAAACTAAAACAAAACAAGAAGACCCCCAGTTCATTGTAACAAATCACAATACATCATTTAAAGAGAAATATTGTATGATTCTGGAATTATAATTCATATGGAAAGAGGTGAAATCACAATAGACACCACTGAAATCCAGAAAATTATTAGCAACTATTTTCTAAACCTGTGTGCCAAAAAATTGGAGAACTCAGAAGAAATGCAGATTCCTAGGTACATATGAATTAACAAAACTGAACCAAGAAGTTTAAAAATCTTGAATAATACAATAAAAGGCAATGAAATTGAAGCAGTAGTAATAACAATAACAATAATAATAATAAACCCCTACCAACTAAGAAAAGCCCAGGACCTGATGGAGTCACTGCATAATTCTTAAAGACCTTCTGGAATGACCCAACACCAAAACTCCACAAACTCTTTAATGAAATCTCCAAACCAGACAAGGATATAATCAAAACAAGAACTACAGGCCAAATTCTCTAATGACTATGATGCCAAAAATTCTTAACAAGATATTGCCAAATGGAATATAATAATGACCCAAAAATCATACACAATGACCAAGTAGCTTCATCCCAGGGATGTAAGGATGGTTCAACACATGCACATCAGTAAATGTAATACATCACATAAAGAGAAGCAAGGACAACAATCACAGGATCATCTCAAAAGATGCAGAAAAAACTGACAAAATCTAACATTCATTCATGATAAAGACTCTGAAGAAAACAGGCACAGAAGGACATTATCTCAATAGGACAAAATTATTTATGACCAAAGTACTGTGCATATCATATTAAGTGGGGAAAAAATGAAAGCTTTCACTCTAAAATCAGGAATAAGACAAGGATGACCACTATCACCACTCCTATTCAACATAATTCTCAAAACATTAGCCAGAGCAATCAGGGAAGAGAAAAAAATAAAACAGTTACTATAGGAAAGCATGAAGTCTAAGTATCATTATTTGCAGATGACATTATCCCCTACTTACAAGACCACAAAAATTCCACCATAAGACTCCTAAAAGTTAATAACCAAATTCAGCAATGTAGCAAGATACAAAATAAACACACAAAAATCAATAGCATTCCTATAAACTCATAACTAACTCACTGTGAAAGAAATTAAGAACAACATACTATTCTCAATAGCATTAAGAAAAATTAAATACAGGGTCAGGTATTTACCTCAGTGGTTCTGCCATCTGCCTCACAAGTGCAAGGACCTGAGTTCAATCTCTGGTACCAAAAAAAGAAAAAGAAAAATTAAATACTTAGGAATTAACCTAAACAAGAAAGTGAAAAAACCCTACATTGCAAATTATATCACTCTGAAAAAGAAAACCTAGGAGAATATCAGAAAATGGAAAGATATCCCCTGTTCCAGGATATGTATAATCAATATAATCAAAATGACTATATTTCTAAAACTGATACACAGATTTAATGTGGTACCAGTCAAAATATTTACAGAATGCCTCACAGATTTAGAGAAAACAACCTTGAAATTTATAGGGAACAAGAAGATACTCAGAAGATCCTAAGTAACAAAGGCAAAGCAAGACACATTGCAATCCCAGAATTAAAGTTATACTAAAAAGCTATGGTGATTAAAACAATATGATGGGGCTGGGGATTTAGCTCAGTGGTTCCGCCACCTGCCTCACAAGCAGAAGGACCCAAGTTCAATACATGGTACAAAAA
Source organism: Heterocephalus glaber (assembly GCF_053883595.1). NCBI lineage: Eukaryota > Metazoa > Chordata > Mammalia > Rodentia > Bathyergidae > Heterocephalus > Heterocephalus glaber. The sequence continues at coordinate 47,679 of NW_028258471.1, read as the reverse complement.
AAAAAAAAAAATATATATATATATATATATATATATATATATACGGTATTGGCACATAAACAGGCATGTGGGTCAATTGAACAAAATAGAGGAAGCAGAAACAACTCCAAGTGCGTTCAGCTGTTTGATCTTTGAAAAAGTGGCAAGACATATACTGGAGAAAAGATAACCTCTTAAAGAAATGATGCTGGGACAACTGGATATCCACATGCAGAAGACTGAGTCTAGAGCCATATAAGAGATCATGTACTAAACTGAAATCAAAACACTTCAAAGATTTAAATGCTAAAACAGAAATAATATGTTGGAAGATAAAACAGGTACAACTCTGGAAGACAGACATAGGCATAGGTAGGGACTTTCTGAACAAACCCCAATGACACAAGAAATACGAAGAATCAACAAATGGGTTCACATCCAATAAAAAGCTACTGTGCAACAAAGGAAATAACCAACAGAGTGAAGAGCCTACAGAGCCTGCAGGATGGGAAAAAAACCCTTCTGTCAACGTTTTCTTGGATAGAGATCTAACATCTAGAATATATAAAGAACTTTAAAAATTAGACCCTCCAAAATAAAAGACCCAATCCAAAAATGAGCAACTGAAATGAATAGACACTTCTCAGTAGAAGTTCAAATGGCCATTGAACACATGGAAAAGTGTTCAACATTGCTAGCCATTAGAGAAATGCAAATTAAAGCCACGCCGAGATACCAGCTTACCCCAGAAAGCATAGCTATCACAAAATAAAATAATAACATATGCTGGCAAAAGGAACTCTCCACATTATTAGGTATAATGTAAACTAGTACAACAACTATGAAAGGCAATGTGGAGATTTCTCAAAAAGCTAAAAATAGAGATTCCATTTGACCTAGCTATCCCCCTTCTAGGTAACTTCCCAAAAGAATTAAATTCATCATACTTCAGTGATAGATGCATACCCATGTTTTCAGCAGCATAACTTAGAATAGCTAGATCTTGAAAACAGCATATCTGTCCATCAATAGATGAATGGATAAAGGAAATGTATTTATACATAATGGGGTACTTCTCTGTCATAAATAAAGAGAAACTTAAGGCATTCATGCACAAATGGATGCAACTTGAGAACATAATATTAAGTGAAATAAGTCAGATACACAGGCCTAAATATCACATGGTTTGTCTTATATGAGAAACTTTTTCATATATATATATAATATTATATATATATATGATAACCTGGAAGTAGGGTGAAGTTCAAATAATTTTCCAAGTTATCTGTTATGTTGTTTCAAAACTATTTTATGATATATGCTAATTTGTTTCATTTATACTGCTGGTTTCTTTTTGGGTATTGAAAAGAAAGTTTTGTCTTTTTATTTGTTTGTTTTTCTCTGTAAGAGTGAATCTATTGTTGTCCATGTCTTCTACTCTGGATAATATTTAGGCCATTTTTTAAGATCATGATTCACAGTATATTAACAATTGTTATTCTCTATTTTGCTACAAAATTTTGTTTGATATGTTATAGAGTAAGAAGAATGCTTTTAAATTTTTCTTTATTAATATCTACTTGTATTACATTAAAATGAAGAAAATGGAAACGCAATGGGTTATGTGAAAAGGCAAAACACAAGGGGCAGCTTTGTTCTCTACCTTCTCAACTTGTGAACACGAGAACTGAGCAAAAGGAGAAAGGCATAAATCCACTGTCTTAGTTCCTTTTCTCATGCTGAGACAAAATACCCAATGCCCAAAGTTAAGGGAGAAAAGGTTTATTGGGCTCACACTTTGTAGAGGTTTCACTCCATAGTCATCTGGCTCCAAGGCAGGGTGGCATGGCAGACAAGCATCGCAGAGGAGAAACAGTTCAAGGTGGGCAGAAGGTAGCAAAACAAGCAAGAGGGCAAGACAAGCCTCTTTCTGTCCCTTATATTGCATCCAGGGTACTGAGATTAGGGTGGTGCCAAAACAATCAGTGGATTGATTTAGTAATCACCCACCCTTAATCCTAGCACCCTTAATCCTAGCATTGCAGCATGAATCAATCATGCACCCTATATACAACCACCTCTGAAAAGGCCCCACCTGTGACTGCATGAGGCTTTGGGGGGATGTCTAAACACAAGCCATGACATCCACCATGAGACTTGAGCTCCATGACACAGATTCCTCCCACCAGACCCCCTCCGAACACTGCATCCCTAAGGAACGGTATTTTGAGAGATACCTCAGCAATCCACAAGCTGGTTTTAGAGATGGTGGGCATTTTTCTAGGAAACATGGCCATTCCCAGAATTGAGGAGCTTCTGGAACCTTTGATCCAAAGGCCATAGCTCTGTCTAGGGAAATAAGGAGTCTAGCATAGGATTTTACATACTTGACCAAGCTGTGGGGAACACTGGAATAAAAGGTATAAGGGGCCAAATTGGGTCCAACTAAAATTTAGAGGTTGGTCCCCTAAACTCCAGTAGTTCATGCTATGACTGTATGAGGGCTGGGACATTTAAAGAGGTAGCTAGGGTTAAATGAGATATTGTAGTTAGGTGGACCCTACTATAATAGGTCTAGGGCCATAATGAGAGGAAATTCAGGTGTAGAAAAAGACAATGGGGATTCATAACATGTGAAGAGGTAGCAGAGCACAGCTACAAACCAAGGACAGAGGCCTTGCAAGAAGCCAGACCTGCCACATGGTGCCAAGAAATTGGATATCTGGTCTCCACCATGGTGAGTAAATGAGTCTGTTTTGTTGTAGCTCTCAGGTCTGTAGTAGGTGGTCACAGCAGCTGTAGCTCACTGGTACAGAGGCCAGGAGGTGCTGCTTCTTGCTGTTTCCCAAAAACTATCCTGGCCACGATGAAGTGCAAGTAAAGGTGTAGGGAAGGAGATCATTCTTGTTTTTCCTGAAAAAATTTTTTATTTGGCTTCATTTTAACAAAGTTAAAGTATACTTTGAAAGTGACACATAAGAACACTAATGTTGTATATAGGGATTGGCTATCAGATGATGTTCTGATACATGATTACATTGTGTACTGTTTAAATGAGTTTCCACCTACCTACGTCCTGAAACACTTACCATTCATTTATGGCAAAAGAAACTATCAATACAGATTCTTCTAGGTCTTTGAAATGCTTTCTTATATTTGTAAAAAATAAGTTATGAATTTTAGAACTGTTTGAAGTTTTAGGCAAAAAGAAAAGTTCTAATTACACTGCCTAAAAATATTAACTATGAACACTGTATCATAATTTCATTCAGTTGGTTTTTGAGTAGCAGATATGAATCATTATATGGCCATATTGTGGTTTGATTTGCTCATTTAATACACCAATATGATCACTATTCCATTTCATTAAACCTCTTCAAATTATTTTGTAATGCAACCTCACCACTCCATCCATAGGCTTAATTGAACCAGGACCGTAGAGCATAGAGCACTTTTTGTGAGTCACTGCCACTCATGGACCACATCTGGAGAAGCATCTGTTGTGCCCGGTCCCCTGGGTCAGTCCCCAGTGATGGGGTCCCTGTGAGCAGATGCCTGGCCTCCTGCCTTCCTGCACCAGTGAGGGCTCAATGCCAGTGTCTCTGGTCCTCAACAGTGAGCACAGAGGAGCAATGTCACTCAGAATGGCTGGGGAAGAGGAGTGAAAGATTCTCTATCAATGGAACAGAGGTTGTTGGTCACTTCACAGAAGGAAGTATTGTCCCAAGTGGCCCTGTAGCTGGCTCATCCTGTCCACTTTGGGCAATTTAAATCCAGGGCCATAGGATTGGTTTCAAAGGAGGAATGAGTCCTAAGATGTCCAGACCACTAAGTGCATGATGGATTTTTCCAGGCAAGTGACTCCAGTTTGCTACCCTCTGGCTCTGTGATCCTGGTATGCAGTGGCTCCATGCTTCTGTTGGTGCAGTCAGCTCTCTGGAAACAGGCCAGCCACAGCAATGACCAGGAACAGCCCTTCCCTCTCACATTCCAGCAGCAGCAGTGCTGGACACTTTCTGAACAGGGAGGATAGGAGGCCTGGAAGGACAGGACTTCCAGGGCCCTGCACAGGATTCACCTTCCTTTTCCTGTCAGAATGTCCCCTGCCTCCTGTGAATGCAGGGAGGAGTGGGACTCCCACATGAGGGATTGTCTCTGTGATTCTGTGGAACAGAAGGGTCTGGGAGTTGGGAGATCCACTGTGGAGCTGCCAGCCAAGAAGTCCACAGGTTAGCGAGAGGCACTCCATTCAGTGGGGGTTTAGCTGCTTCCACACAGAGTGGGACTCTGCAGTGGAGTATGTTGCCTAGTGTTCTTGTCCTCTAACAGGCCTTGGTCTTATCTTGGTGACAGAGCTGCCATACCTAGGGATTATAATAAAGTCAAGTGCTTCACCATCTCCCACTAAGAGATCTGCACCTACACCACGGTGGAGCTCCAGGCCCCAGGAAAGGGCTGTGCTATTCCACACTGGGAGGTATAATGTCCTCAAGCAGGCCCAGGGCTCCCAGATCAGCCTGTTCCTCATGTTGCCTCTAACATTCTGTGATTGTGTAGCCCTACATAGAAGTAAAATCATTCTGGAGCAAACACATGTATTTGTTTAAATTTAACAATTGGATTTACAGGGACTTAAGCACATTATAAATCACACAAGTATTCATAGGAAGAGACAAAAATAAAGGTATGTGAAAGTTATGGAATGTATTGCACTGCAATTATTCATTATCCATCCCTCCCCAGGAGAAAATCAACACTTCTGCTACTTCTCACACCTTAGGCTTCTGTGCCTTTTGTCTACAATGCAGTGGGCAAATAAATAAATAAATAAATAAATAAATAAATAAATAAATAAATAAATGAAAAAGCTAACTACATCTTTGAGATGAAATCAGACCCTTCTTCAGCCTACAGTGTTCATTGTCTGCTCTGTGGCCACATCTCTGGCATTTACCTAAGGTCAGAGGAGGTCAGGACAGGACTGAGTGATGAATTCCCCCAGGATGCCATGCAGCCCTATGAGAATCAAGGCCAGGGCTCTGGGTGTGGGGGGCTTGGCCTGGGTCAGAGCTTCTGATGTCTGTTGCTGCACACACACACACACTGGGAGACTTTATAGAGTGACAACACGGACCTGCTCTGCAGTGTCTGTGGTGGAGACCATGTGTTCCCTCTGCCCTGCTGGGTGCAGGCAGAGTGCTAGGTCAGGAGTCCAGCAGTGAGCAGAGAGGTCAGGGCACTGTGCTGCTGTTGCATAGATCTGACAGATCTCAAAAAACAATCAGTGGGAAACTGGTGCAGAGCTTCACCTTGTCACCCTGGCCTTCGCTGTACAAGTTTGCTATGTGGACCCTTCAGCACTTAAGGCAGGCCTCTTAGGATTTTTGGTTACTCTGGGTACTAAGTTACATTTAATTTTATGATGTCTTATTTTTGAATCTTCATCTGAGTTAAAAGGGCCCAAGGAACAGTAGAGTTAGAGGGAAAGTAAAGCCCTGTCTCTTTCTGCCTGGGGAAGTGATCTCCTCTGGTTTCTGCTGGGTATTGGTGGCCTATGGGACCTTCATTCCTGGTCCTCTTTCTTCCATAGATCCTTTTCTCTTGCTCAGAACAGTTCTCTGAGAGTATTTGCTGTCAAAAATGTTTGCTCTCTTCATTGGTGCCACCCACACCGAGGGTAGGGCACCAGTCAATCAGCTTACAGCCTGCATAAAATATGAAGGGAGAGATGGAAGTCAGCTTCGCTGCTGGGTTCTTGGTGATCGCTGCTCATTGCCTTCTGCCTGCTACACCATGAACTGTTTCTCCTCTGTGATGCTCCTCTGCCATGCCACTCTGTCTTGGAGCCAGCTGACTATGAACTGAAACTTGTACAAACTGTGAGCTAAATAAACCTTTCCTTCCTTAAAGAAGTTTTGCTTTATTTAATTTGATTAACCACTTGGTGTAGAGGGGATACTTTTCAAAGGCAGGAATGCGAAACTGATGGTTTTAGTTGCCAGATGGAGTGTAGAAGTATCAGTATTGTAGTGCTCTTATTCAAGTATTATTCATGTCCTAGCCTAATGCCAGGTTGCCATGCCAACATCATTCACATCATGGCATCTTATGGCATAGCCATTGCAGGATCTCACTTGGTCACAGAGTAGGATGGATGAGCAGAGTGCAATAAGGCAATTTGAGGGAGAGAGAGAAAATGTTCCCATGAATTTTAATAAATTGTGTTGTGATTATTGTTCTTTTTTATGATTTGTTACTGTTGCTATACGTTGAAACTTATAGGCCTCTCAAGTGCACGCTATGTTGAAGTTTGATCCCCGGAGTGGCACTAGTGGGAAACTGGAACATTAAACAGGTAGGGCTTCATGGGAGGCCTTTTGTTCATTGGCAATGTGCCCCAGGGAGTGCATTTGACCATGGTCTTCATTTTCTGGCCATGAACGAGCACTTACACTCTGCCACAGGTTCCATTCATGCGACAGCACTGTATCCCTTTCCCTTGAGCAAGTGTCTGAGAGTTCTCTCTTGCCTACATCCTCAGCCCAGAACAACCATGGTGTGTGTAAAGTGTTGTCTCCTTGTGATTGGGCTTTCCTGTCCCAGGAGATGTGTGGCATGGCAGCAGTGAGATGTCAGGCCATGTGTCCTTCCAGCAGGAGGGTGATGGTGTGCTCCGTGGTGGCTGCAGTGTCGTATCTGTCTCACACCCTGGGACAGGAAAGGTGCTGGGATTTGCATTTCAAGCCACATGCCCTGAACTAGGAGGATGAGGGGATGTAGATGGCTATGGCACATCACTGCAGCCCCCAATTTCACAAAGGACCACTGTTAGCTTTCTGCCAAGACCATACTGGGCGCTCATGCAGCTGTGGCCTGCTCAACACTGCATTGGTTTTCACTGTGTCTAGGCAGCCTATTACATGTCTGGTTTGGATCAGTACTTGGAAAGAGTTTCCTCACTTGAAATCTGTCTTCACGTAGGCACTGCACTTTGGTTTTCATTTGCATGAATACATGTGTCACTACCCAAAATGCAGACAAAAATGCAGTACATCCTCTTATTCTCCACCCATTTGGTTAAAGTTTGTTTCAAGCCCACATCCTACTGGAGGTTAGGGAACATTTTGTAGGCTTCTGATAGACTTCTCTCTGCATCTCCTTTAGAAATCTCAGTTATCTGGATCACATGGCCAAGAACTCGGAGGGGTACCCAGGTGACCCCTGCCTTCAGTGTCTGGAGAGACACTACTCATTTTCACCTCTGTGGTTTTGCTGCAGCTCATGAGCCTTTGCTTTCTCCTGGACTTGGTGCTTCACGGAGCACTTTGGGAAGGTAAGACCCCTGAGCTTTGGGTTCCCTCTCCCAGATGTATCCCTCATCCATTTGTGTGTGGCCCTCCACCTCTCCAGGAGACAAGGAATGATAGATTTGGGTGTTCTGCTGCTCTGAGCGCTCTGGATTTCACACTGTTTTTCTCAGGGCTCTCAGTGCTGCTTGTTCCCTTGAGCAAGCTTCTCCTTTGACTTTTTCTCTATTAGAAGGACAGGAACACCAGGCAGCATGTCCCCCTGTAGAGTTCTCCTGGCTGTTGTGCTCTCTCACAGGTAAGGGGACCCCAGCTGGCAGCTGCACAGTGAGGTCCAATTCTCCTGGACTTGTTTGTACTGCAGAGTCACACAGACCAGCACTTGTGTGGGTTCCATGCTTCTCCCTGCATGCACAGAGGGACCAGGACATGTGGATAGGAGCAGGGCAGGTCTACCCCATGCTGGGACTAGGAAGCCTTGTCCAGCCCAGCAATGCCCCATACTCCTGTGTAAGATGCGCCAGCACTGATGGTGCTGGAATGTGGGAGGGAAGGCCTGGCCCACCTGGGATGTTTCCCAAGGAGCTAACTCCACCAACAGGAGCAATAAGCCACCGCAGGACAGGGTCACAGAGGCCAGGGAGAAGATCAAACTGAGATCACTGTCCTGGGGAACTTCACCACACACTCATCGGTGCACAGCTTAGTGTGCATGGTCCCCTTGAAGCCCATCCCATGGCCCTGGATTTAAATTGCCCAGAGTGGAAAAACCCAGCGCATTCCAATGTTTCCTCTTATGAAGTGGCCCTAGGTCTCTATCTTAACAAATGTGGGTGTTTTGACCCTCTTCCCTGGGCATCCTATCAGTGTGGCTCCCCCATGCTCATTCTCTTGCTCCTGATCACGGGCACGTGCACCCCTTTGTGGTGCACTGAGAGAAGGGGGCAGACAACTGCTCCTGGGGACCAGAGCCCTGGGCACTGGTCCGGGGGACTGGCCAGAGCAGACCAACCCAATGGGAACATGGTCTTGTGAGTGGAAGCCCATCTGGAATCGTGTCTTGGGCTCTAAGGTTCTGGTGTAATTAAGACTAAGAATTTCTTACATTTCACTACAAACTATTTTGAAGATGTTTGACAAGATGAATAGTGACAATGCTAGAAGGTTAAGTAGACAAATCAGACCCAAAGTGGCAATATACTGCTTCATGTTTACCACACGAAAGAAATAGTTCGTAGCACACAAACTGAAAGAAGTTTGGATGAAATATTAATGGTTTTAACTTTTAGGCAATGCAATTATGAGTGACATTTTCCTTTTGCCCATACTTTGAAATAGCGGTGTTTTTACTATGTTTTGGTTTGCAGACAGAAGAAACCTTCATTTCGAACCTTTGAAAGTTTAGAGTGCTGCTTTGAGGGTGAGAATGTGAAACGGTGAGGCCACAGCAGAAAACCCCTCAGCACTTCCTCAAGAGTTAAAGCCATGTGGCCAGGAATGCCACTCTCAGCATACAGCTCCACGGCTGGGGAGTAGACACACAACTACACTTGTACGTCCCCAACAGCATTTTTCAACTCTTCACAAAAGCACAGGCATCCCAAGGCCCCTCCACGCGGGAATGTTTAAACCAAGTGTGTGGTGCCAGTGGTCCTGGCTTTTCGGTGGTGTGAAGGAAAGACTAACATACAGAAACTGGGCTGCACTTTGCGCTACTGCTGAGAGCAACAGGCCCACTCAGAAGACAGGCATTGAGGATTCCACTGATAGGAACTGTAGAAAAGAGTCAAAATCACAGAGATCAAAGGTAAATTAAGGATACCAGGGGTGGTCTGGAAAGGGGAATGGAAATTATTACTTCAAGGGCACAGAGTTGTGCTATGGGCAATAAAAAACATTTGGAAAATGTAGGATTTTGGTGGTACCTGTAATTACTGTGACCAGGGAGGCTGAGGCAAGACTACCACTACTTGAAGACTGCCATGCAGTAGGCACCCATTTCAATCCAAAGTACCAGAAAAATAAACAGAATGCAACAAAACAAAAAATAAATAATTGAAACTGGTGGCAGTAGTTTCACAATATTATGAAAGTAGTCAACACCGCAGAACTGTACAATTTAAAATGATACAGGCCGGGGATTTAGCTCAGTGGTTCTGGCACCTGGCTGGCAAGGGCAAGGTCCCAAGTTCGATCCCCGGTACTAAAAAAAACAAACAACCCCCCCCCAAATAAAATGATACAATGCAAAATTGTATTTAATATATATTTTTCTCCCAAACTGAATCTGAATGTAGCCAAGGGCCTTTGACAATCTGAGGTCAGTTCTGGTAAGCAGAGGAGAGAGCAGATGACTTAATGAGAATGCTGAGTTCTCCAAGAGCAGTGGTGTCAGGGAAGTCCCTTCCACATCTATCCAGAGGCCTAGTGGTTACTGCAAGTGGAGCAGGTGGAGAGTCTGAGAGCCAGATGGGGCAGGTGCCTGAGGCAGCCACCCAGGCATTTCAGTGGCTGACCACTGCCTGTTTCAACTGCATCTGGATTTTGTGGCTCTGGTACTGCGATCGTAGCTTTATAGTAAAGGTCAGTGTGACTCTGGAGTGTGGCTCTGTCTCAGCCAGGTTCAGGGCTAGTTGACAATTTCTATTGGCTCATATAGCCTCTGCCCCTCAGGGCCAATCCTTTGTGTTTCATGGGGAGTCGGGTAGAAAAGAGCAAGGGCTCCTCCTGGTGGTGAAATGAGAGACGACTCGATGGATGCCTGAGCCCCAGTGACCCAATCTGAATGTCCTTTCTCTTGTCTCGTAGCTGTGAGTCCTTGGGGGGACTTTCTGAGTCCCTCTGAGCCTCTTTTTCCTCACTGTGAACCTGGATTATCGGGTGGATGTGAGAACTGAATGAAATTTTGCAGTTATCCATTCACCCTGCAAGAACACAGAGCTTCTCTGGGCCTGATTGTAGCCCCAAGTCTAGGACAGTGACTGGCTGGGGCCCGGCCATGTTGCCCGTGACATGGTGCCACATCCTGGGGACATGTTATTATTTGTCCCTACTGTCAGAGCCAGCTCTTTCATTCCTGGAATTGACACACCTCCTACCACATCTTGTTTTTCATAATCTTTCATTTTCATTTTGGGTATAGCACAATACTGATTTGGCTTAGCTTTTCAGGATAATATGTGGATCAGTGGCGCCCTCTGCAGGACACATCCCAGATTCTCAGGTGCTCAGTGTCTGCAGGCAGGGCAGGGAAGTGTCCTGGCCTCTACTGGGCCCAAGCACTGCCAGACCCAGCCCCAGCTCCAGGACTACCTGACAAAGGCAGAGAGGCAAGGTCATCCAGCTCCAGCTCTGGACATCTGATCACCTGATGACTGTGATTTCCCCTCTCAGGCACACTCAGCTATTTCCCCTCCCATGCTAGGTCTGGTGGAGTTAAACTTGAATCTAGGTATAGGCCCTGTGTCTCAGCCCTTGGACCTACACACAGATGGCAGAATTATGCATGCTCATTTGCTACCAAAAACTTGCAATAGATTAGGTACCCTTCCATAACCACTATTTCATATTCAACAGTTTTTGGAATAAAACATTTATTACATAAAATGTTCCACTTGGATCATTTAAGTTGCAGAATTCAGTGGGATTTGTGAAAACATTGTCACCACTTTTTCCCAAATTTTTATCGTACTTTATTTTGTTTTTGTTTGTTCTCCTGACACTTTGGATTAAAACCAGGGACTCCCGCTTGCTGGCCTTGAACTTGCCTCAGCTTCCCAGATAGCTGGGATTGCGGCTGTGATCCAACATATCTGATTATTTCCATAAAATTTTAATGACTCCAAACAGATAAACAATGCTGTCATGGAAACAAGCCTGTTAGAAGGGCAAAGATGTCACCTTCCCCACCCTGCTGCCCAAGTCATTTCTGGGCAAGAAGCAGCTCATACTCTCCCTGAAGCCCATCTGCTTGGTTGGCAGCCTCAAGGGGGGGGGGGCAAAACACCTGGATCTGTCTGTCCTGCAGAATCACGTAGATTACCATTCATCAATTGAAGCCCAGAATGGTGTTGCTGGGAGGTGGTAGAAACTCTAAAAGTCTATTCCTGGGAAGGTCTTAGGTCACTGGGGACATGCATCAAAGAGGATTCTGGGACAATGGTCTCTTCTTAGTCTTTACTTACTGGTCTTGGTGTGAGCATTGATGCTCTGTTGTAGATTCTAGCCACGAGACTACACCATTTCACTTTTCCCTGGGAAACTGTCTGAGAGCTCTCTTGTGCACATCAGCACCAACCCTGAACCACTGTGGTGAGTGTCAAGTGCTTTAACTTGCAGTTCCTTAGAGATTCATGCCATTTCAGCAACATGAGTGTCAGGCAATGGGCCCCTGCATCAGAGGATGGGACGCTGTATTCCATGCGAGCTCTGGTCTCATAACTTTCTTACAACCCTGGGAACAGGCGAGAGACTTCCTGAAAAGAAATTCAGGCATTGGCATCTGCATATTAAGCCATATGCCCTGGACTAGGAGGGTGAGGGAATATAGACAGGCACACTAGATCTACCACAGCACTTAATGTCACAGAGAACCCCTTCTTGACAGCATTTTCACAGCATCCTCTTGGGTGCACATGCAGTTGTGACCTGCTCATTTGCTAGGTGATTGTCATTGCCCAGGGATAGCCAATTTCATGTCTGGTTTGGATCAATAGTTGGAAAGTGTTCCTTCTGAAATCTGTCTCCATATACATTCTGCACTTTTGCTCTTAGTGCAACTTAGTGGAACTGAAAACAGAAGCCAGTGTTCAAGCCCTTTATGGAGCAATGGCCACTGTGATAAAGGTGGTATATGCCTGTTCCCTGTGCCAGTAGGGAAAACAGTGAGGGCATGAGTCAGAGAAGACATGAGCACACAACCAGCCATCTTTCTAAGAGGACATGTCCCCTTTCTCTGATTTCCTGTCCTCACCAAAATGTGCTCAGAGGCCTGATGCCTTCTCTGGGAAACAGGGCATTTATTACATATTTTGCTGTGAGCATGGGAGACAGTAATGGTGATGCATGTCAACAGACTGTCATTGTCACCTGCACTGGGGTATGGGAATGGTCAAGGTCCTTCTTATTTTTTGATTTACCCAGACTCAGGCATGAATGAAATTGGGCACAGCCTCCATGACCCTAGTCGCAGATCTTCCCCTTAATCTAGGATGCCCCTTAAGCTAGGGTGGCCTGTTCCCCTTAAGCTTCGCCTGCCCGTTTCTTCCGGTACCCTTCCTAGGTTGGGGAAGAGACTCCCTGTCAGGGCCCCACATCAGTGAGTCATTTTCACATCCCCTCCTTCAGGTCTCTCTCTGACCCTGACCTCTGGCAACTTCCTGTAGTCTGCATGGCCATTAGGTGTTCCACTGTCAGCACTCACTCGGGCTAGGAGTCAGCTTAGCTGATGACCCAACTCCTTTGACTACTAAATCTTTTTCTCTGTTGGGACTTGTGAGACTCTTGTTTGAAAAGAGAGCTGACTTTCACTTCAAATGCTGAGACATGAGAAAGATGGGGGGGTGAGGGGGAGAGAGGCAGAGAGAGAGAGGGAGAGAAAAATTGCTTTAAATATTTTTTCCTGAATTACTGCAGGAAGCATCCTACCCTGAATAAGGGCAACCAGGGAAAAAGAGGATGATGTTGTGGAGTGATGGTAAAACTCAGTGGTAAATACTTGCAAAGGTCATTTCATTGTTGAACAGTTAAATTGGGGAAGGTAAAAGTAGCACGTTTACCTTAAATATTATCATTACTAATCTACAGTAATCACACCTTTGAACACAGAGGACCTGAAATACTCATTATTTATCTACTCTAGTGTCTCCCCTTGGGAACACTGGATGAACTCAATTTTTATCTACTTCTGACTCCCCTTCTTTCAGACATTTCTGTTTACAACTGAGACCCTCACCATTTCTTTTTAATCAAATGAAATATGGAGGTGTCTTTGTTTGTTTGTTTGTTTGTTTTCTGGAGGCGAGCCGGGTGGAGAAAGAGTTGTAGGCAATGTCAAGATGAATGGAAAGAGCAATGGAGAGTAAGTTCCCGGGAGGCCACGGGCTGTGGGCCTCACATATCAGAGCATGTGGGCCCCAATGGGAAGAGAAGGAACTTTGCAAAGCATGCAAAGCTTAAAACGTGTGACACAGACTATCACCTTCATCTGTCACATGCTTCTGTTCACATCTATATGAAGCTGCACACACTTGCTTTTCTATGTGGCTATTTGGTCTCACACAATTTTTAAAGGCAATAGGCATTCCAGTTCTCCAAACCACTGACATACACAATCTACCGTCTGGTGGACCCTGCAAGTAATATTCCTTCAATGCTCTTAGGAAATATTTGGACCTGGATTCATACAGAATTTTGGCTGAACAAAGTGCAGTAGTTTACAGTTTCACCTGTACTGTGTTGTCCTTTTCTACAAACCCTGGGAATAGTCATAAATGCGCTTATTTTGCAAATGAAGCAACAGGCTCATAGGGAGAAGTCGTTATAGTGTCGAGCCCAGATTGGGGTCCAGTTGTGTCTGATGCACTGTGCCCATTTTATTTAAAATTCTAAGTGCTTCTAGCTAGATATTTGAACTTATATAAGTTAAATATTCTGCCCAAGATTATTTCTTTATCAGTATATTAATACCTGACATACCAATCTATCTATTTTGATCTACAACTCAAAAAGTCCTGCATAGATGAAAGCAACTTATAAACTCTCGCTTGATTATGCTGATCTGGAAGATTCTTGGGGTATACTTGACCAGAGAAACCCCTCCAAAAATAACAAATGAAATGTAGTAAGCAGAAATTCAGTATGAATTTTATTCATAAATTCTTTTATGCAGCAAACATTAAGCTGGCATTTCCTTTATGCAGCGAGGCTGTTTGAGCCAGCGAGGACCAGTGAAGGAGTGAGTGCTCCTGCTGAGGAAGTCAGTTCATGTTTACATTAAAGATACTCTTTCTCAGAAAGAAAAGCAAAAGAGGATGTGAACACTTCAGGAAAAGTATGATGAGAGAATAAACACTTAGAAGAACGCTTGGGCCTGAAGATACAGTTTTGACATCTAAAATGTGCATCGCCTCTCCTCTTTAATGGCAGAGAATCCTTAAACCCAGGGAGTAAGTGTGAAATTCCTTTACTAATAATCTACCTGAGACAATGCACAGTTAATACTAAACTTGACTTTGGTCTGTCATAAGGGGAAATTTTTCTTTTGTTAAAATTTCTTGCTATTTAATGTGAAAGGCTAAAAATACTCTAATATTGAACTCTTAATATTTTTCAGGAATATGAATTACGGTCATAAGAAATCATGATTATGGCTGTACAGGAGATATTAAAGATAAAGCAGCCCTTTTCATTTTATTGTAAAGAAATATCTGATGATGGACGATTTACAGAGAAAAAGAGTGGTATTTAGCTTGTTCTTCGGGAAATCAAAGATGAACATCCACTCCTGATCTTCTTGCTGGGACAGCCCTGGGATGGTGCAGAGTGTCACATGAAAACAACCAGAAAGCACAACTGCAGGTGTGTCTTTTTGGTCTCCTCTCTCTTCTGTGGAGTCACCAGGATTCCAACACAGGAGCTTTACTCTGATGAGTTCATCTAATCCCAGAGGTCTCATCTCTAAACTCCACAGTCAGATTAAGTTTACATCACCTTAATGCCTCACGATATATCTAAATTTCCACACATGAAACTCGCATATAAACCACTTCAAAGGGTATTTTTGGTAATCAGTGCAAACTTTAATGAATCTACAAATGAACTTATGCAATTTGAGATTTTTCTTTCCTGTTGTATTAATCTACCAAGGTTACCTAAACAAAATACCATGAGTGAGTGGATTAAACAACAGAAGCACATCCCTCACCGTTCTGTGGCTGGCAGGCTTAGATCCAGAAGCCAATGGAACAGCTTCCATCGGGGACTCTTCTCATGGCCTGTTGGTGGCCAATGTCTCAGAGGATGTGCACATCACCTATTTGTATACCCAGAGAAAGAAGGGGAGAAAAGGGGGAGCAAGGGAGATACAGCTCTTTGGTGTCTCTCTGCTTATAAGGACTTCATTCCTGGACACTTCAGTTCACAAACTGGGGTACATGACTGCTCTGGCAAGACAAGAAGAGGCTCCAGAAAAATTCCAAAAGCTGTGCTGCAAAGCCCAGTTGCCCAGGAGGAATCTGCTCATCATGGTGGGGATCATCAAGGCAGCCTCCCTGGAGAGGAACTGCAGAGGACCCTGATGAGGCAGCTGCTGCGGTAACGGTCACCCCTCCTTGGCATATCTTCACTGGCCTGGGCTTCTCAACTGAGATGAAGTATTATGGGGTTGGGTCTGTGGTCACCCCCAGAAAAGGAAAAGGAGGAAGGAATCAAGAGCCCTCAGGAGAGCCAGCTGCTGCAGATGACTGAAAATTGCCAAAGCATCACCTCAGGAGCCACTTGGGGCCTGGTTCTGGGACTTTTGCTCCATGAACATCAGCATATTTAGATCAGGATAAAAGTGTTTTCTGTGAAGGGGCCAACAGTAAGGGGTTTTTGTTTGTTGATCAAATTTAGCTGTACTGTGATAGTGCAAAAGAAGCCTTAATGACGCATATGCAAAGAGGGGTCACTGCGGCTTCTTTTACAAACAGTTCTAATACCAGAGCACACAAAACAAACAGAATGATATTTTAGACCACTCTTTCCTGCTTGTGTTCTCTGGACCTCTTGTACTAGAATCAGGTAAGTGTTCAGTTTAGATCCATAGGTTGCAGTCTGCTAATTTAGGTCATCTCTGTGTCCTCTTTGCAAAGTTCTGTGTTTCAGTTTAAAAGTCTTGCACTTGTTTTGTTAAACCCATTCTCATTTATTTTTCTTTTTGATACTACTGTAAATGGAACGATTTCCTTAATTTTATTTTCCTTACCAGTGTGTAAAAATGGTTTGCAGTTGATTTTTGTGTAGTTATCTTCTTTCTGAAATGCTGCTAAACTCATTTTTTAGTTCTAGTAAGATTGTTTTGTAGGCTTTTTGCTATTTTCCACATGCAAGTTTGAAATTATCCAAATAAATATCAAAATCAAGTGCATCTTGATTTCTCTTTGATCTTAAAATCTCTCTAACTGGATCTTTCCTTACAATGCTGGACTGAAGAGAGTGCATCCTTGCCTGCTTCCTAATTTTGAGGAGAAGACTTTCTGTCTGTTATCAGCAAGTATGATGTTATGTGTATTTCTAGTTGCCATCTATCATGTTGAAAGAGTTTACTTTTCTTCCAAATTTTGTAAGGGATTTTGTTGTAGTTGCTGTAGG
Organism: Heterocephalus glaber; assembly: GCF_053883595.1. NCBI lineage: Eukaryota > Metazoa > Chordata > Mammalia > Rodentia > Bathyergidae > Heterocephalus > Heterocephalus glaber. Next base: position 31,042 of record NW_028258471.1, on the reverse strand, counting down.
GTTTCTTTGGTTATTTTTATTTTGTTTTACCATGAATGAATGAGGGATAGTGTCAAAAGTTTCTTCTGACTGTGGATATGATCATGTGGGGTTTTTTCAGACTACTAATATGGTGTATTACATTAATTGATATTTTGGATGTTAGATCAACACTGCATTTGAGCCATGAATCACACTTGGTCATGGTGCACAGTCTCTTGTACATGTTGATGGATTTTGCTTGCTCATATTTTATTTAGTAGTTTTGCATCTGTATTCATGAGGGAAATTTTTCTATAATTTTCATTTTTGTGATATGTTTGAATAACTTTGACATTGGCTAACATTAGTCTCTTTGAATACACCAATTTTCTTCCTTATAGTCAATTAAAAAGTCTATTGGAAGGACATTGGGCCTATATAAATGAAGCAGAGTTGGAAGGCAAATAGTGAGAAAGAAGAAAATGGCTTTTCTGGAAAGATCAGGGTTTTCACTTAGATCATCGTCAGAGAAGTGGACAGAGCAGGACCTTTCACTGGGCTTGCCGTGCCTGCCTCTCTCAGCTGGCGTCTTCTCTGTTTAGCTTGTGCTCCAGTAACTCTTTGTCCACAGAGAAACCTGCCACCTCCTTGCTGGATTTCTGTCAGGCCATGTTGTCAGTGACCCTGGTGAAGAGGAGACACCAACTCTGCTGCTTAAAATGGCAAGTAGAGCCATGCAACATGCCTGGCCTGAAAGCGGTCAATGCCTGGTGTTATTTTCAGTGGATTCTGTGGACACACCATGGTTTGGTGTGAGGAATTCATTAGTTCCTAAGTGTCCTTTATGGGGGAAAGACAAAGAGACTTTGTGCCCCGTGGGAGCAAGCGCACAGTTGTGTCTGGCTTGTGACTTGCCCCTCAGTGGCCTGAACGCGTCTTTGAACACTTTCTTCTCCTTCCTCCAGCACTGGCTGTTGACTTCTCATCCTGAGGGAAGAAACTGTCCCTCGGTGTAAAAATGGGCAACTATGGGTTAACTGTGTAACTATGCTTGCTGAGAAAGATACACTGTAACTAGTCACTACTGTAATGCAAACTCACTAGAGCAAGGCGATCTCAGATAGCCCTGCCAACCCTCCTGCTCCCCGCTTCTTTGCCCCTTTGCTTATGTATTTATGCTTAGATTGATGGCTGTTTCCCCAGTGATTACGGTTGATGTGTCTCCCTCCCATAGACACATGAAGGTATAAAAATGAGAGTAAACTTCTGTTTGACGCTTTCGAGGTGATTTGAATCCCTTGAAGCTGTCCACAATAAAGCTGATTTTTGCTCCTACTGTGTGGTTGGTGGTCTGTCTGGAGATCCCCAAGCACTCATGCTTCAGTCCCAAATTGCCCTCTGAATTTGAGGTCACAAGTCTGAGTCCCTGCCTGCGGCAGTCGCTGCAGAGGGTCCCCTGAGCTCTGGCACCTTGGGTAGGGACAGCGATCATGGGGGCCCCACTCCAGCCTTTCCAGAGGCGCTCTGCTTGCGAAGGTCACTGAGGAGATCTGGACAGTCCCTGGTGCAGCCTGTGGCAGGTGCTTCTGGCCCACACCCTTGGCCAAGCGGCCTGCTGGGGTTGAATGTGCCTAGGGCATAGTTAGTGCTTGACAGACTGTTTTTCTGTTCTCTGCCAGAGTTATCAAAAAGAACTATAGGAAAATCTCAGGTAAGGGAGGCTACTACACATGGCTTATGGGAAGATCAGGAACAGTTTGTGGATGGTTTGAGGATGACTCAGAGGATATTCCATTCACTGACTGGACAAATGCTGATGTCTACCCACTGCACCTCATCCTGATCCAGAATGAAAACATACGGCTGAAAGTAAACATGAGGGCTTACAATATAGTGAAGCAGACAAATACTCATCAGGTAATCATATAACCATTATGAATTTATATGGGAATCCTGGGTGTGGTGGCACATGCCTGTGATCCCAGCACTCTGGAGGCTGAGGCAGGAAGATCACCACAAGTTCAAGGACAGCCTAGGCTCCATGGTGAGTTTAAGGCCAGCCTGAACTATATAGTGAGACCCCATCTCAAAACCAATTTTTTTTTTTACATGGGAAGAACCCTAATGGTCCAGTGGGGAAATAGTGAAATAAATTATGACGTGTTCTTTTGAGTTAATATACAGCAATTGAAACTGTTTCTAATAGTTGTAAAATGATTATAGTAACACTGGGTGTTTTCAAATGGGATATAAGATACACAGTATGTCCCGTTTTATAAAGTTCCTGTCTTACACGGAAAGGCTGGCCATGTGCCACACTATCAGTGCCTGTTACTGGTGGTGCTCAGGAGACAGCTCATCCTCGGGAAAGAGCCACACCCTCTCCAGGAGGCCAAGAGTTGCATGAGCACAGGATTCCCATGAGGTGCAGTGCAGGCTCTAAGAGATGAGGGACTAATTTTCATGGGGCAGGGCTGGGGTGAGGCTCCTCGGCCTCCTCTTGCTGGGACTCACAGAGCTGAGACATGGCCTGCAATGCTGTCCCTTCACTCTCGCTCTGCAGCGCTCACTTGTCTTCATCGGCTGTTGTTTTTTGCCCACTTTTTCTAAAGACAATAATATGTGTCTAGGGATGAAGTGGAAGTTTGATTTCCGAGTGTTCCTGGGCATCTGCTTAAACTCCTTTGTCATTCATCCAGGCCTGGTGTTCTCATGTGTTGCCCCTTCTTCTAGAATCGACTGACAATGGGTGTTTAATTTGAAGACTTTTTCCTTGGAAGCCAGTGACATGCTATTACTTTTATCAATTTACAAAAACTAATCGCATATTTCTGGATTTGTTTTTCTCAGCAGCTTGGGTCTTTGAATAACAAATTAAGTTAACTTATTACAGAAGTACTGAGGTCATGCACGTAAGTACAGGGCAGGAGATATATGGTACAGAAGGGGAAGGTGCTGACTTTTCCTCTGACCTGTACAGTTTTTCACTTCAGCAGTTTCCCTCTACGTTCAGTCACTTGTGTGCTTTAAAGACCTCAGGGGCTGGCTGCTCGGGGGAGCAGTTCTGTTGGGCTGCTGGTGATGATGCCAACAACCTGTCCCCTCTGCCTCCTGGGACTCACTCTGCTTCTTGCGTGAGGTCCCCATGAAGACAGGGCTGTTTTTGCGTTGTTAGTTGAGGGGCACTGCTGCTTTCCTTGTGCTGCAGGTTACTCGACAAGAGATCTACCCTCTGAGGCCTCTAAGACTTCGTCGTGGGTGTGCTGCAATGTGAATACTGATGGGAAGCCGCTGTCATCAAGATCTTGCTGGCGTCTTCTGCCACCACTTGAGGACACAGCTAATGACCTAATTTGGGCTCATGTCTGCTGGCCTGAGGCAGGAGCGGGGAGGATAGTGTGGAGTGGAGGTCCCACGGCTGGCCTGGTCCCTCAGGGACACTGCTCCTGCCCACACAGGGCTGTAGTTTATACAGAAAGCAAGGCTGCTGCACATGCACGTCACCCACCTGAAGCCAGATGACAGCTCACTTCTGGGATTTATTTTTTCTCTTTATCAATGTACAGTCTGTCCCATCTGTGTTTCCTCTTACCTGCCAATCACCACTCTATTTCAGGGATAGTTTCAGGCACAGTTGAATTATTGTTAATAGCAGATGACTTTTGGGCCTCTTAACTTTCATGTTTTAACTACATGGTCCAGTATATAATGGAGCTTCACTTCTTCTGGATCCTGAGGTTCAGCAGTTCAGCTGACCCTCTGGGCACTGTCCACGCCAGTACAGTGAGGCAAGAGGACACTGGAAGAGCTGGGGGTTGGGGAGATGAGGAGCCACTGACGGCAGGGTCCCCTTGCCTGGAGGTCCAGAGAGGACAAGTCCCGCTGCCTGCACTGTGGTCCCCACCTGTGCACCACTTGTGTGGGGCTCCCCCAGCAGGAGCAAAGTGGGATGGGCAGCTTCAAAAGGCAGCTGCTAGTTTTGCAAGGACCTGGCATTTCCCTTCTGAGCAGTTAACAGAGGGCTCCACATGAAGGCCAGTGTGTGCAGGGACCAGGGAGTAGAGCCAAGGCCCGAGAGTCTGGTTGCCTGGCCCTCACTGTGCATGCACAAGCTGAGGGTGGCGTAAGCAGGAAAAGGGGCAGGGCAGAGAGCAGTGCCCAATGGGAAGGGATAGGAGAAGGGGAAGGGGGGAGGGCTAGGGGCGGAGTGTGGGGAGAGCAGAGGGACTGGGGTCTGCTGGGCTCAGAGTCCCACTCAGCCCAGTGTTCCAGCTCTGGGTCTGTTTCACCCAGCCTTCATCACAGGCCAGGGGCGGTGTAGCGCAATCATGTGAGTTTTCTCTGTGGGAAGTATATATACAAGGTAACTAGTATCAGGAAACTCACATTCCTAATGAAAAAGCCTAAAAATTGACCATATCCCCATTTCACAAGCATGCATTCTCCATCTTCACTTCAAAAATTCCTGAGAATTGAATTGAGTGTTTTCAATTTTAAACTCATTTATTACTTTAAGCGCTTTGATTTTCCTTCAAGTATACCAGATTTTGAACATCTGCTAATTATCCCAGTGTTTCAGGGAAGAGAGTCTAGCAAGAGCACAGCTAAAGGGCAGAGTAACTGTATCAGTCAGCTTCCTTTTGCTGAGACGAAGTACCCGAAGCCTCTGACTTAGTGGGGGTTTACTTGGGTCATGATTTAAGTGGGTTCAGCCCATGGCCATCTGACTCCAAGGCAGAGGAGGCGTGGCAGAAGGGCATGGTAAAAGCAGCTGCTCACGCCATGGCTGGCATGAAACAGAGGAAGGATGGAGAGGCTGGAAACAAAAATGCATCCTTCCAGCCAGGTATGGTGGTGCCAACGTGTAATCCCAGCACAAAGGAGGCTGACACAGGGGGATCACTGTTGAGTTCAAAACCAGTCTGAACTACCTAGCAAGACCTTCTCTCCAAAGACAAAACAAACCAGGTCACAACCCCAGCCCCTGGACATCTCCAAACCAGGCCCTACCTCCTAACAGCACATTCAGCAATAAACCCTGTGGATTAATCTACAGGAGTTCAGTGTACCCAGGGTCATTCTGGGGGAAGGAGCTCATGTTCCCCAGACTGGAGGTCATCTGTGGGCACTCAACTCTGTGTGTCCAGTCTCTCAGAGTGGAAAGTGACCTGTGTTCCTGCCCAGTGCAGCCAGCAGCCTGGGCCTGATATCCACAGCCTCCCTGGGCCCTTGGCCTGCATAAGGATGTGGGAGGGTGGGAAGTCTTCTGCAGGTGGCCTCTGCCCTCACCACAGAGCACAAGGACAAAGCTGCAGCCCAGAGAACATCTTTTCTCTGCCCTGTGTGCAGCCTCCTGCTGTCTTCCAGCTGGACAGGGTGACACCACAGTCTCATCCCCATTCTTCCTGCTGGGGATAAAAGGGCCTCTCCTTGCCTTCTCTGCGATGGACTGGCCATCACAGTGGCCCCAGCATCTGCTGAACAATGTTCCAGACTGGACCTGACATGTAACTAAATGGAATCCATGGATCTGAAAGGATCCTTCTACTAGAACAGATAAAGAGCAAACCTCAGAGACACTAAGGAGGAGTAAGCGATAAAATGTGTTAATTTCCTGATTGTGAAGCTTGTATTGTAGTTGTCAGAGCCAGGTGTGGTGGTGCATACCTGTAATCCCTGCTACTGGAGAGGCTGAGGCAGGAGAATTGCATGTTAGAGCTCAGCCTGGGCAATTTACAAAGACCTAGTTTCCAAAAAATAAAAGGAAAGAGTTGGGGATGTACCTCAGTGCTCTCTGGGTTTAATTTCTGGGGGGAAAAAGACAAACAGAAAGGTGAAAAGCTGGCAAAATGTTTCTCTGTGCCGAAAGAATTATAGGTGGGATTTTTTTATTTTTGAGACAGAGTCTCACTATGTAGCCCAGGGTTACTTTGAGTTCATTGCAATCCTGCCTCAACCTCCCAAGTGCTCAGACTATAGGTGTACATCACCACATTGGGCCTATAAATCAGTTCTTAAAGTTAGAAAAATAATAAAATTATATGTTTGATGGCACTTGCAACATGTTACAGTGTTGACAGTGGTTATAGCATCATTATACCAAACTGATGTCATCCATACAGAATGACAAGAATTGGGAAAATGCAACTTTCAAAATATCACTAAAGTGATATTTCACTCCAACAATGCATTAATGAGAACTTGGTTGTTCAGGTGGATTTAAAATAGCTGGCGCAGGGCCAGGGATTTAGCTCAGTGGAACTGTGCCTGCCTCGCAAGTCCAATGTCCTGAGTTCAATCCCCTGTACTGGAGGGGGGGGGAGCAGGCATATAGGAAGTTTGAGTACATATAACTTAGTAACCCTGGGTTTTACTTGCAAACATCACTTAAAAGTTACAGATGTGAAGAAACAGTTTAAAATAATATATAATTTTCATCATGTATCTATGATACAAATTTTTTTCTTTTAATAAAGTTTTCATGTCATGCAGCTTATGGGAAATAATTAAAATGTGTTATATACATATATATAGTACAATAAAAATTATCTTTTCAGATCATATATCTTCTTAAAATCTCCAGATATTCTTGTGTTGTTTCTGAGATTAGATCTTGGCTTAATTTATTAGCAGATCTTGTGGGAGAAACTTTTAAAGAATCCAGATTCAAGTACAGCAGTAGCTAGAAAGAAAAAGAGTTACAATCTTTATCTCAAAGACTTCATATTAACTAAACCTGAGTTATTAAAAAATTGAGAACTTGATCAGTGATAACGAAAATTCCCTATGTACAAGTATAATACAAAATTATTACTAAACACAATTTGCCTCCAGTTGCGCACTGAACTAATTATCATGCAGCTGACACGACCATGTGCTAAGGTCCTGGGAGACCAAGATTGGGATGCAGGGGCCAAACTGACTCTGTAACCTGGAAAAACAGGTTTCAAGTGGAATCCACACAGATGCTGTGATAGATAAAAAGTGGCACTGCTGGGACACACAGAGAGACCTGTATTTTGTGTCACTCGTGCAGGATTTGGGGTGGAAGTGATATGTAAGGTGGCACCTGAAGCATAAGGAGAAAGCACACCGGGAAGGGGGAAGGGGGACAGGAGATGCCTAGCAGGGAGGCAGAGCCCAGGGGCAGAGGAGGGTGGATGGCAGGAGACAAGAATCCAAGTGATCTGAGTACTTTTATTCCATGCTAAGGAATCTAAAATTTCCCTGAAGGCCAAAGGTAAACCAACGACAAAATCAATGACAGGAGCTTTAAAACAAAACTTGTCAAGCAACGGTTTATGAGCTGCAACTGCCTGACTCCTCCTCCTAGACGAGTTCAAACTGTAGCCATGAAACAGGGAAGTTGAGGAGGCCTCTGTTTTTCAAGCACAGTTTCATCCTGCAGCTGAGTCTCTGGGGAGACCCAGGAGGGAGGGTGCTGAGCCAGGGCAAAGAGACACACAGGCTTTCTGAGACTTTTAAAGTTATGAAGCATGACAAAATGAGGACTACGTATATCCTTTATTGGAAACGTTTATATTTTCACGCCTTTCATTTGGTGTTATAAAACACTGAATGGAGGTTCTATTACACAATGAAAGGAAAGAGATGCCATTTGCTTTTTATGATTTATTTCAAAAGTCAATTAATATAAATGTAATTCATAAATTTTGTGAACACACCTGCTCTTACTGCTCTAGTTATACTTTTGTCCAACTCTTGCCGCATCTGACATAAATCAAATGTTTAAGCTATCGTAATGTTTAAGGTATAGAAGAGACATTTTATGGGAATAGTGTCACTTCGAAAATGTGGCCTTTAAGACTTACAGAGACAAGATCTAACCTGAAGAATGCTTGAAAGTTGCATAAGTAAAATTCTTAGTTTTAAGTTTAGATAATAGACAATACATATACGCAGTGCCGTTAGGGTAAAACCTAATGCCATTTGGTCTATTAAAGGAAAAAAGTGAGAGAGAAAAAGTTATTGTAATCCAGTGAGGACAGTGTATCTAAAAGTGTATCTTACTACAATTGACTTATGTGTTTTACATATTTCTTCGGCCTAGGTTAGTCGGTTTTTTACTCTGTATGTCTGGTAATTAACTTTCTAAATTATCAATAAATGAATCTGATGCTGGCAAAAATAAAAGAGGGTGGGGGAAAGGGGAAAAAAAGAATTGAAATGTGTTATGTACACGTACTGATTGCCTACAATTAATGTAATCATTATGTATGGCAAAAAATATGCTAATAAATGTCAAAAAAGAAAAAATCAGTCTGTTAAATATAGAGATGATGTTTTATTAAAACAAAATATAAAGCTCTTATTTTATGCTGAATGCATTGCTTTATATTTCTTTATTTTCCCCTACAGTACCGGGGATTGAACTTAGAACCTTGGGATGGCCAGGCAGGCATGGCGACACTGAGCTACATCCCCACTCTATTTTATAGTTCTTAGCAAAACTCTGCCCATTATAAAACTTTAATCCTTTTTTCCACATTAATAGATTTTTACTGAAAGTTAACTCTACTTTCCCCTACTTTTAAAATAATTAAAAATTAAACATACATTCTGTTATTAATTTCTAGCACAGAATCTGAAGTATAGAAATGGAGAAAGTGGTATTGTTATAATGGCATGCAAAAAATCTATTCGCAGAAGATTTAAAATACAAAGGGGCCAGAGATTCAGCTCAGTGGCCCTGCCGCCTGCCTTGCAAGCACAAGGACCTGTGTTCGATCCCCGGTACCAAAAAAAATTTCTTTTTAATTAAATAAAATATAAAAGAATAAAGAATAAAGCTGGCATTTAAAAAAATAAAATACATACAAATATTTCAGAGAAATCTGCTTAAAAAGGATAAACATTGGTTAGAGCCAGTTTGCAAACTCTCTTTGCTTCATCACTTTCTAGAAATGGAAACAGGGAAAACAATATGCAGCTCTTACTATAACTTTGCTATCTTTTCAGAAGTTAGAAGTCAATTCTTCAGAAACATGTGACTCATTAATCTTTTCCATTTATGAAATGTGGGGAATGTGCCCATCTATTTTACACTTTCCCCAGCTAACATGTTCTTACTGAAAACTTTTGTATAAAAGCTTTTTTCTTACTAATGCTCCAAGGAGGGTGGAACCTAGCACACACAGCATCATAACGCTTTGTAGTGGCAATGATAATGTGATATCCAATGCCTTTATGAATTTTAGGTGTGAAGACAAGTTTCTTTGACAGGTTTCCCAATATTTCAAAAGACTCTCTTCTGTCACATTTCTGCAGCAACAGCATTACAGACAAGTGTTACAAAAGTACCAAATGAATACCAGAAGAAAGTGGAAGCATTTATTAAAAGAATCCTCTACCACCACTAATTTAAACTATGTAAAATGTCGATCATACTTTTACAAGACTTGAAAAACTAACCATGTAATTATATTTTCCTACTTACTTACTTTCTATAGATAATAGATTTTATGTCTTTATATCCCATCCACAAGAACTCATAATACATGAATTTGGCTTTGATAAAAATGAAATCTTTTCCTGAAAAGATTGTTCAATTTTGTGAAGAACGTTTTGGCCTTTTTCCTTACTTCTTTATCTTACTTTCTGCATTGCTGAGACAAAATACCTGACCCCAAAAGTTAAAGGAGGAACAGTTTGTAGCTCATTTTGTAGAGGTTTCAACCCAGAGTCAGCTGGGTCCAACGCACAGTGGCATCACAGAGGAGAAACAGTTCATGGCATGGTAGGCAGAAGGCTGTGAGCCTGCCTTCATCTTTCCCTTTATATCCCATCCAGGCTACAAACCCATTTGGATGGTGTCACCCAGGCCCAGAGTGGGTCTTTCCATTATACACATCCAGAAAAATGCTAAACTAATCGGTGGACTAATTCAGTTATCACCTACTCTTAATCCATATTCACACACCCCAGATACAGCTAACTCTGAAAAGCTCCACCTATGAGCACATAAGGCTTTGGGGGAACATCAAGACATAAGTCATAACACTTCTCTGTGTGTGTGAGTGTTGGAGTTTGAATGCAGGACCTCACACATGCTGAACATGGACTCTACCATTGGACAACATCCCCAGCCCTGTAATGAAGACATTTTAACTCTCTAGATAGGAAATACTTGTGGTATAGCAAATTTAAACCACAATCATTGTTTTTTCTCCTCTTAAAGACTATCTGGCAGAAACTGTCTCTGTTCCAGCCATGAGTGGCCTCCACCTCCATTAACTGTCTGCCACATTTCACTGACCCTTGAGTACTTTATAACATAAATGATAGCTGAGGGCAACTGATTTTCAGGAAGAGAGAAGAAAGCTTAGAGGGAAAAAGGACAGACTCAGGACATCCTGAGGGAGGGCTGCTCTGGAAAGTGACCCCCCCCCAAAGCGCACTCAAGGTCTTGAGAACAGAAGGCTCCAGCTCTGTCCTTGTTGGTGGGAGGTTGGAGTGGTTTGGCTCACAAGTGAAAACTGACAATTTGCTGAATTTAGAAAAGTCCTTTTAATTCTCACTTTCCCATTAAATTACAGTTTCCTTACATTTCCCTTACTATAAATTCAGAATTGTTGTTCCCAGTAGAATGGCTTACTACAGTGCCCAGCACATATTATGAAAACTGTCTTGGTGACACTAATCACCATCTTTTTTTTTTTTTCACTAATCACTATCATATTCCGCTAGATGGGGTGTCACCAAAGACTTCTGACCTGTGTCAAGGAACAGGTTAGTGGAAACTGAATGTTGCCAGGAGAAATAAAAAAGCCTGAAAAATTGCTAATGTTTATGTTTACTATTAAATCAAAAGGTATATTCACTCCTTGTGAATATATATATTTAAGGAAACATGCTCCTTTCTCTGTAGTGTGATGTTTGTTTCTTGATGGGGATTGCGCTTCTAGGGCTGGAGAAAGCGAGTCCAGCCTTCATGAGGGAAGCAAGTCTGCAGCGTCTTTTATACTTGCCATTTCCAAAAACATAAGGTGACAAAATTGTGCACAGCAGAACAGTGCACCGTGGCGTTCAGCTTATTAGAATTCTCTCACAGCTGCTGGTTTTCAAACTATGTCGGCAGAATCTAAGGTTCCCCTGAGGACACTGCAGGCTGAATGGAGAACAAGTCCCCCTTTAGAGCCTGCACTCCTTCTTCAGCCAGACAGTTCTACTTCTGCTTCGTACAACAGTTTCATGCAAACATTTTTTTCTTTAAAAAAGTTCTATTTGAAAATATTTTTTTAGAAAGTAGTGAAAGTCAAAGTCCCTAATCTGACACATGAGCCATCACAGGATCAGAGAGGTCATAACTTGGCTGTAGTCACAGGGCCAGCGGGTCAGGCAGGAATGGGCTTGCAGTCATCTCGCGGGGCCTGAGTTTTGAATAGTTGCTTCTCTCATATTCAGGAAAGATTATACATTTTTAAATCACCTTAGAGAAAATATGTAAAACTGTCATGGAGCTCAATGATGTTCAACATGAGACGTTAAGAGTAGCTCTCTAACAAACTTGAGTTCTAAAGTTATGAATATAGATAAAGCATGCAAATTAATATGAATTGTTAGTAGCCACTAAATCACAGAACAGGGAACTTGAAGGAGAAAATCATAAGACGTGGTTTACTCAAATCATTCAACAAGTGAATAATCCATGTTTTGGATTATTTATAGCAAAATTCAAAAAACAAAACAGATTTCTCTTTACCATCTAGCATCATCTAGCCACCTCTCACCATGACTTGAGATATACAAAGACATGGTTTAATTTCAATCTTAGTCCCGGCAGAAGCAACAGGAGAAGCACCATATGGACTTAGACTCTCTCTGCCTCCCTCCTGCAGGGACGTCCTGGCTGCATGAAATCAGGTCTGCTGTCTCTGCGGTGAGCAGCTGCTGCTGGGACAGATGCCAGGTGCTTGTTTCATCCACTGACAAGTGTGTGCTGAAGTGTGTGATCCTCAGTGAGGCACTCACATGCCCACATCTGCCCGTGAGCTATGTGCTAGCAACAAAGCTTATGATGGATCTGGATCTATCTGACCTATGTTCTGAGTACAGATGGAGGGAGGTCATTTTCTGCTACCTCACTGCAGTCACAACAAGAAAGATGATGATATAACCCTTATATACATGTTTTCTTCCTCCTTGACTTGAAATATGCTGAATCTAGGCACTGTACTACATACGTCTACATACATCAACGAATTCATGCAGTTGGCACAATTCTGAACAGGAGAAGTTAAAAATACGTATAAGGAAGTCACAGGAATTCCCCAGGTCTTCTGACTCTCCTTTCAATGCTCATCCATCAGACCAATTATTTCTATGCTGAAATATTTAAGTACCACATCTAGGTCAGTTACATTTTTTGAATAAGGTTAACGAGTATCTCTTGAAAAATGAGAGCTACAGGGACTTTTTAAAAAAATTGTGAATTTGTTTCCTTTCTTTATAGTAACTCATATTAGTGTGATCTTTACTTAACATGTGTAAGTCAACTAACTAAACACAGTATTTCATCAGATTAACCTCTCCCCCTGGCATCAAACCCAGGGCCTCATGCATGCTAGCCCAGTGCTCTACCACTGAGCTACTTCCCCTGCCCAGTATTTCACCAAATTATCAACAAGAATTAAGACAGAAATCTGAGATACGAAGGAAAGATGATACTATCACTAACCTTGGTCAGTAGCTCTCCATGCTGTTGTTTGAAGGCTGTGGGTTTAATGGAGGAACCAGGAAGTTTCTTCCCTGGGAAGAAAACTTCTCTGGACCACTAAACTATGATGAAGATTTCTAACACAAGGAGATTCTAGGACAGGTCTTGTACTAACAGTGCTCAGTAATGATCTATTTTGTTGTTGCTCCACCAGAAGTCTGATATTGGCCTCTTCTAGCTGCTCATTAGCCCTGTGAAGACTGCAAAAGACAAATACTGAATATCAAGCAAGTGTGCTCATTGAGACAGATGGGTGAGCGTACAGAACATTCTTGAAACCTTAGGTACCAACAGTTACATGCTTTGCAGCACAAAAAGCTACATTGCTTGAACAGAAGTTTTGATATATTGGGCAGGAACATAGTGCAGTACAAACATTTACATTGCTTGAACAGAACATCCTGTGGCAAAAACATGGGGTCGGGGGGCAGGGGCTTGGCAACAGACAAAGCCCTGCCCTGTTGTGCCTTACTTCTTTACCACCTTAACAGTGAAAATGTATCACAGCGCACCTATCACAGGACAATTAAAAGTGTTCTAAAGAAGTACATATATTTGTAGTGGGATTCCTAACTAACAAGCCATTCTAACAAAGTGAGAAAGAAATGGCTGTCAGTGGTGGCTGGCTTCACAGGAAACACTGCTACTTCCTATAAGAGCTCTTCTTATGAGATTCCTGAGGAAGCCACTAGAAACACTTGTATTTAAAGGATCACTATGAGAGATAATGGATAGGTTAATTAGCTTGACTGCAGTAGCCATTTCTCTTTGTATATATATCTCTATAATCCCAGCACTCTGGGAAGCTGAGGCAGGAGGATAACAAGTTGGAGGCAAGCCTGGGCAGCTAACTTAGTGACTGAGACTGAGATCCTGTCTCAAAATAAAAAAATAGAAAAAAAAGGTACATATGTGTGTGTATGTATGTGTGTGTCTACAACAAACAGACATAGGAAAACATTATGTTGTACTTCTTACATATACAATGAAAAAATAAAACTAAAAAAAAAAGAAGTGTTTATATTTAGTTAACCAGTTTAGGGGTTTTAAAAACCATTTCTTAAAGATATTTTCAAGTGGTGGCTTTCCCACCTGCATATTTGCCCCATTACCTGGCAATGAGAAACTACTTCAGCGCAACCGCCTCCAGGGGAGGAGACCGTGGGCTCAGTGATCACAAAGAACCAGGGCACTCCTATGGAGGCATGGCAGGTGAGCCCGCCTCTTCTGTCTTCCGCCCGCCTCTCACACTAATTCACACCAATGAGCTATACTTCTGCTCGTCCCTGTGTGAATCTTTCCCTATATCACAAATATGACTTTATGTAGAGTAGAAGAAATATGCAGCATAGTTTGTCTCCAGGCCGCCTCTAGTGATAGCACCAAAGACCAAAGTCAAGGGAAGTTATTTTATCAAGTGGCAGAATGCACCCAGACGAGCAGTATTAGTAGTACTTGACCTTCTCGGTTTAGGTTGTAATCTTCCAAAACCAAAGTTAGTAATAATTCTACTTAAATGAATGCCAGGATGTAATGTCATAACAACATAACTCTCTTAAGCATAAAGCTTCAAAAATAGCTGAATGACTAGGTCAGATTACCTACAGAAGAATGCTGTAACCAAACGTGATGGTACACACTTGTAATCCCAGCACTCTAAAGGCTGAGGCAGGAGGATCGCCATGGGTTGGAGGCCAAGTTGGGCTACATAATGAGTTCAAGGTCAGCCTGGACTACAAAATGAAACCTTGTCTCAAAAACCCCAAAACCAGTAAAAGGTGGAAGAAATACAAACTTCCTTTGTCTAACATTTTGAAGATAAGTTCATTTACTAACTTTATTTTCCAAAGTTATATTGTCCACTTGGCATTCGTATCCTAATTTCTTTTTAAAAATTTGTTTTTGTTTGTTTATTTTTGGTACCGGGGATTGAACTCAGGACATTGCACTTGCACGGCAGGCACCGGAACCATTGAGCTAAATCCCCGGCCCAATTTCTTTTTTAAAAAATTCTTTTATTGGTACATTTTAGGTATACAATACATTTACATTTATCATTGGGTGCTTGTACCTGTACATGATGTATCTTAGTTCTTATTTTTTCCCCCAGTACCTGTGCATCCTTCACCCCCTCCACCCTTCCTTATTTACATACTTTGTTTCCATTTTTTTCTTTCTCATAATTTTTCCTTTCCCTTCTTCCCTTTCCCCTTCCCCTCCCACCACCCCCACCCCTTTGTCATATCCTAATGTCATGGACCTGTCTCTAAACATTATGCTTTAAGGGACAAATTAACGAGCTTAAACTTTCTGTGATTCTGTTTTGACTTACTTGTTTAGTTCACTGGACAATGACTTTCTTCTAGCCAATTCTTTTAGATATTTTTGCCTATACTTTTCCAATAGTATTTTATTGGACTCTTCTTGAGTCTTCATTTGAAAGAGCACTGATTCCAGGTCTGCAATTCTGAGTTCCATCTGACTTCTCAATGAACCATTACTAGTCTCTGTTAATTGCTGTACATATTCTTGACATGCTGCTTGTCTCTAAAGCAAATTAAAGGATATATTTTAAAAGTAATTATACCCCAATTACAAAAGGTGATCAAACTATGCAGTGAATGTTTCAATTCAAAAATTTTATTACAGTATAAAACAGTGCTATTAATCCCCTTCAAAATCCTTCCCCTCTCTTTTGACACACTTAAATCCATCATCCTTGCCCCTTTCTGAAGCAGTTCTGGAAGTCCTCTTTCATGAGTGTCTTTATAAGGTGCGATTAAAAACCCAGTAAATACTGCTGCTGAGTGCTGTCCAATGAAATGGCAGGCTTGCAACAACATTATGATGTGTCCTCATCTACCTTAGCCACCAGATCTGGCACCATGTGACTTCAGGCTCTTTCCCAAAGTCAAAATGACCATGAAAAGTAAACATTTTGAATCTGTTCAGGACATCAAGACAGCCATGACAGCACAACTAAGGGTGGTCATGATAGAAGACTCCAGAAGTGCTTCAGAAAGTGGCAAGAATGATGACACAAGTATGCCCAAAATCAGGGAGAGTATTCTGAGGGGGACTCATGGCAATGTGTCTTTTTTATTGTGATAAAATTTGGGGTTTTTTTTTTTTTTTGCCACCGGGGATCAAACTCCAGACCTTCTGCTTTCGAAGCACACAGCAGAACCACTGAGCTAAATCCCCAGCCCCAAATTTTTAAAAATATTTAAAACATTCACTGTATGTTTTGATCATAACTCAGTTATTTTGTATTTATTTCCTTTAGTTTTGAGGCAATGATTCAGAAAGAAATTTGATATATGTGAAAAAGATGCTGGATTTACCATCACTATTAACTGCATTAAATCTGAATTATAAAAATTGTGAATCTTTTTTTCTTCGTGGTGCAAGGGATCCAACCCAGTGCAAGGAAAGCACTCTACCGCTGAGCTCCTTCCTTAGCCTAGAATCATTTTTAATATTCATGTAATCTGATCAAAGAATAGAAACAATTCAAAAACTTAAAAACTGAACAAGGTGACAATTTAAGAGTACTGTATAACTGTCAAACCACGTTTTTCTCTGCTTTTAACAGTTTCATGTCCATTAGTCTTCAAAAATCAAATGATTCTTTAATAAATACCATTATTCTGAGAGATCAAGTTAGTTATAATGAAATGGAAATATTTAATGGAAGACACAAGATGTCATCTTCCTTCTAAAAAATTCACAAGACAAAAGTTATAAGGGAAGGGGAAGAAATACATACAATGTAAACATTCAAAATATAATTTTCATGAAATTATTTCAGCACATTAAAGATAAATAAATTAACCTGTAAAAACAGATTGACTTGTGATAATTTTTCGACTAATTCCCGCCTGGCTCTTTCTTCAATCTCCTGCTTATACTGTTCTAGTTGGCCATGTTCTAGCACATTCTTCTCTATGTGACGTCTCAGGTTAACTACTTCTTCTTCCAGCTTCTTTTCATTCTTCTCTAGTGTCTCACACTTCTTTTGTATATTTTTCATAGATAATAACTCGTGCTGGAGAAAGTCACTATTTCTATCCAGATGTAGACATCTGGATGATGCAGTTTCCAGTTTTGCTGCAAGATCATCAACCTGCATGAATAAAAGAACACGGATTGGTAATGAAGGAAGTAAGCTGGAAATAGAATCAAAATTTCTGACAGAGGGCCGGGGAAATAGCTCACTGGCACCCCGCCTGCCTTGCAAGCACAAGGTCTTGAGTTTCATCCCCGGTACTGGAGAAAAAAAAGAAAAGAAACTGACATAAATTCACTTTTCACAAAACATAATCTGTACTATATTCTTAGAAAATATTCCCTTGAGGCCAGGGATTTAGCTCAGGGGTTCCACTGCCTGCCTCGCAAGCGCAAGCTCCCGAGTTTGATCCCCAGTACCAAAAAAAATAAAAAATAAAAAGGAAATATTCTCTTGAATTACTCAAAAAATCAACAGTTAAAACCAGCAGGAGGCATGAAAATATACCTTTTTTTTCCCCTCCAATGTTTTTAAGTTTAAATAGTGATTTGTTATGTTTTTCTGTTCTTCCCCCCCCCATTAACTTTATTGGTACATTTTAGGTATAAAATACAGTTACAGTCATCACTGGGATATTGTACCATTACATAAGTCTCTTGGTTCTCATTTTTTTTCCCCTTCCCTTGCCCTCCCTTCAACCCCTCCACCCTTCCCTATTTGCAAAGACCTTGTTTCCATTTTTTTCCTCTTCTCATATTTTTTCCTTTCCCTTTTTTCCCTTCCCCTACCCCTCCCAATTACCCTGCTCTTTTAGACCTTTTCTTCCTGTTACACAATATCAGTTATACATTTTTAAAATTACAATATTAACATGTAGGAGACATTACCACAGATTTTACAGAATTTGAAAGGATATAGAAAGCATATTACAAAAATCGTTTTGGAAATAAATTTGACAACGTCTAAGAAGTAACTTAGAAGACAAATTAATGAAACTAACTCAGGAGGAAATATAAAATTTGAATAGCACCTATTAAAGAAAGTATATTCCTAGCTTGAAAACCTACCTATATGACAACAGCAGGCTCATAAACATTTTAACTGATAAATTATATCAAACATTTAAAGCAGGAAAAAGAAGGAACACTTCTCCCCTCATTTTAGGAACTCAACATTGTGCTAATCCTAAAACTGGATAAAGATAATAGAAGAAAAAAGTATGAACACAGATAGAAATTTGTTTAACAAAACAAACTCTTAGAAGTCAGATCTGGCAGTATGTAGAAAGTGGTTTTATTATAGGGATGGCAGTGTTGGTTCAGCATTGGAAAATCCACCCCCAAAAGTCATCGTTTTAACAGAGGAAAGGAGAAAGCCATATGATCCTGTCACTAGTTGGAGAAAGAGTATTGGACTAAATTCTACAGCTGGTCATGGTAAAAGCCATCAGGAGACTAGGAGTAGAACAGAACCTTCTCAACAGATCAAAGACATGTACTCCATACTTCCAACAAAAACTCCTTCTATGAATGGAGACGATACAATGCTTTCTCCCTCAAGTGGGGAACAAGGGCATATATGCCTACTCTTCATCTGTCCATTAGACTTTGAAACATAGGTCTAAACCAAAATAGTCTGGCAATAAAATGACACAACTAGGATAGGATTGGCACGGCAGAAGCAAAATCTTTTTATGTAGATGACATGATCATCTACAGAGAAAATACTAAGAAATCTCTAGGAGCCCCTAGGACTTGTACTTGAATTTAGCAGGATTAGAAAACACAAGGTATATATAAAAATTCAGGTCTGTGTATACTTGCTATAAATGAAGAACTGGATATTGAAAGTTTAAAGTTATGTAGGAGTACAAAGGACCTAGAAAAGTTAAAAACAAAAACAAAAAACAGTGTTGGAAGGCATTTAGCACCCAATTTTAAGACTTCTTCTAAAGCTACAGTAATCAAGGCAGTGTTGGTGTAAGGAAAGACATACAGATCACTGGAATAAAACAGAGAATCTAGAAATAGAACCACACATATATGGTCCACTGAGTTTTGAAAGATTATTTAACATTAGCATTTTATAGAATATAAACTCGATTCAAGAGCCCAGGAAGAGATAGTGTCTTCAGCAAATGGCACTAGAACACCTGGTATCCATATATAAAAAGTTAACCTCAACCCTTTTTTTCCCATACATGGAAAATAACTTGAAGGGATCTATGAACCTAAATAAGAAAGTCTAAAAGTAAAAAACTTTAAGAAGAAATTATAAGGGAAAATATTTATGAATTCAGGGTAGGCAAGAACTACCTAGGATCATGATGTATAAAAGAAAAAAAAAAGATAAATGAGATTCCACCAAAATTTAGAACTTTAAATGACATCATTAAAATGAAAAGTAGTCCTTAAACAGACCATATTTACAACGCATATAACCTATGAGCAGAATATGTAAAGAATTCTCAGAGCTCATTAATAGACAACCCAATTAAAATGTAGACATAAGAGGATGATAAATAGCCAGTATAGCACAAGGAATGGTGTGCAATTCTAGAATCAGAAAAATACTCATCAGTACAATAATAAGATTGAATTATACAGTCTTTAGGGACATGAAGTCAAAAGCTTTAAAAGCCTTGTCATGACTTTTTCTTTTTGTTGGATTCTCCCCCTTTGCATTTAATTTGTCACACCCAGTGGATTCATTCTGCTGGGCTTCCTGGGGTTGTGATCCTCATTGTCTTTTCCTAGGGTATTGTCTAAAGTTTTTTGGAGTGCCGGTTTGGTATTCATGATGTTCCTGAGGTGCTATTTATCATCAAAGTATCTTATTTCTCTATCAATTTTGAAAGATAGTTTTGCAGGGTACATCAATCTGGGTTGGAGGCTGTTTTCCTTTAGGGCTTGAAATACATCACTCCAAGCTCTTCTGGCCTTGAGGGTTTGCATTGAGAAGTCTGCTGTGATTCTGATGGGCTTTCCTTTGTGTGTGATTTGTTTCTTTTCTCTCACTGCTTGTAGAATTTTATTCTTCTGTTGGATTTCTGGAATCCTAACTATTATATGCCTATGTGTAGATTTTTTTTGATCAAGACTAGCTGGAGTCGTATATGCCTCACTTATCTGTATGTCAAGTTCTTTTCCCCTCCTTGGGAAGTTTTCTGCCATCACTTCTGTGAAGAGTTTTTTTATGTCATCTGCACTCTCTCCTCTTTCTTCATTGACTCCAATCAGCCTTATGTTATTCTTCTTTGCATCATCTAGCAGCTGCTGGATTGATTTCTCATCTTCCCTTACAATTTTAAAGCCATTTTTCTTGTCCTCCTCACTAATTGCAATCTTATCTTCTATATGTGAAATTCTATCCTCACATTGGCTCATTCTGCTGCACAGACTTTCGATGGAGTTTTTAATCTCTTGGAAATTTGTTTGTATCTGTTTTATGGATTCCATTTGTTTCCTATGTTGGGATTCCATCATGTTCCTCAGATCCTATATTGTTTTCTCTGTGTCCTCTCTAGATGTATTAATCATGTCTTGGACCATGAGCAAAATCTTTGCTGTTATCTGAGTAATTATTTCTGATTTCATTTTTCCCAGATCCCCTTTTGTTGCCAGTTCAGAGAGTCCAGGTGGTTGAGTATCAGAGTGTTCCATCTCTTTTCCCTTTGGGGTTGCTGTAGGTGATCTGGAAGTCTGTTTTGGAGGATTATGTGTCTTCTCATTCCCCCGGGAGTGGGGTGCTTCTGGCGGCCACACGGCTCACCTTCTCTGCCCTAGGAGCTTGGGATGGCAGTGGGGGAGCTTCCTTCCGAATACTGGGACCGGCTGAGCTTCTCTCCCCTAGGAGGTTGGGGTGGCGGCAGGGGAGCTTCCTTCCAGGTGCTGGGACTGGCTGAGCTTCACTGCCCTAGGAGCCTGGGATGGAGGCGGGGGAGCTTCCTTCCGGGTGCTGGGAATGGCTGAGCTTCGCTCCACAAATATATTCTCTACACTCATTATTCTTTGTCACAAAACGTGCACTTGATCTTGGACTCTTTATTTTCCTAGGATTGTTTCATTTCTGTCCTTCTTAAAATGACTCTGAGCTATCTCTTAGTAGTACAACCAATCAATGCTAACAGAGTAAGATGTTGAAAATATGACTTTAATTAATGACTATGGTATGTATGGATTTTAGTTATAAGCCTTTTCCTGAATTGCAAAGGTTTTATGTCAATTGGAATTACATTCTAGAATGTCCCTGGATTGGACATAAGTGGAAGCAGAAAGGACCTAGAAAAGGAAGCAAACTCAAAGGGCTCCAAAGCGACTGTTATTGGAAGAGGGGTGGCCCTCAAAGAGGCTGAGAGGAAGAACTTTGAGGCCAGTGAAGGAAATGATACTGATACCTGAAGAAAGAGGACTCTGGCTACATAGCAAGCAGCTGAAAGAAAAACTGCTGAAAGATGAGCTAAAGTGAGACTTGCTGAAAACCAGGATTTACTGGGTTCAAATATCTGCTTCTCATTTGTAGCCTCTGGACATGTCAAAGAATGCTAAAATTTTTGCAAAGTAACATTAATATATAACACTGCCAAATAATGCTAAAACAAATGGCTTTTGGGATCAGATCAAATCCAGGGTGCTGCTGGGAACACATGGTCTGAAGACAAAGCCAAGGCTAAAAAAAAAGAAAAAAGAAAGGAAGAAAGAAAGGAAGAAAGGAAGAAAGAAAGGAAGGAAGAAAGGAAGAAAGGAAGAAAGGAAGAAAGGAAGAAAGGAAGAAAGGAAGAAAGAAAGAAAGAAAGAAAGAAAGAAAGAAAGAAAGAAAGAAAGAAAGAAGATGAAGCCAAGGCTATGACTACAAAAGCTTTTGGTAAGATTTCAGAAAGACTTAAGGCTGTGCCCTCAAATGCAAAAATCTTAATGGAATCACCTTAGTACAGTTTCACAGGAAGCCTAAGATAGACAGCTTAAGTCAAAAAGATTTGGAAAAGTAACTTCTCACAGGGCATGAATCCAATAAAATTCACAGAAAATATAAAATTGTCAAGAAAATGTAGTAGCAGAAGCACTGCTCACCAGCTTGAACTAAGACAAAACAGCAAACATGAAAGAGGTCTTTGGATGTTGAAGTTCTACATTTAGGAAGCAGGCTGAGAAAACCAGTCTGACTAGATTTGAGAACAGTTTTCCAGATATGACATCAGGAGAAAAAAAACGATTAACTAGACTTTGTCAAAAGTAAATATGCAGGGCTGGGGATTTAGCCCAGTGGTTCCACCACCTGCCTCGAAAGTGCAAGGACCCGAGTTCGATCCCTGGTGCCAAAAAAAAAAAAAAAGTAAATATGCTTGAAAACATACCACACCAAGAAAGTGAAAAGGTAGGCTACTGAGTGGCAAAAAATGTGTGAAAATCATGTATCTGGTAAGGGATTTATGCCTAGGATATATAAAGGACTCATAATTTTAAAATAGAAAAGACTACTCAATTTAAAAATGGAGAAAGAATTTAAATAGACATTTCTCCGACGAAGATGTGTGAACGGCCAATCAGCTTGTGAAAACACATGTGCTCCACACCATCCCCTTAGTCACCAGGAAAATGCAAGTGAAAACCACAATGAGACATCACTTCACTAGAATGGAATCTTTTTTCCATCAAAAAGAAGGACTGTGTGTGGCAAGGATGAAGAGAAACAGCAACTCTCATACAATGCTCATATGCTCTCATACAAGTCTGGAAAACAGACTGGTACTGCTAGTTTCTCAAAAGGTTAACCACAGAGTTATCACATGATTCAGCAATTCCACTCATAAGCCAAGAGAAATGAAAACAGGCAAACACAAAAACTTGTACATGTATATCCATAGCAGCATTAATAACTGTCAAAATGGAAACTATTCCAAAAGTCCATCAAGTGATGAATTAAAAATCCATTAAGAGGATATTACTTAGAAGAGGAAATTAAGTACTGATACCTGCTACAACACGGATAAATCTTGAAAACATGCTAAATGAAAGAAGACAGTCCAAAAAGAAGCCAGAGCACATATCGTATGAGGACTCTGATACAAAATGTCCCGAAGAAGCAAATCTCAAAGTACATCAGTGGTTCTCTGAGGCTGAGCAGGGAAGGTGATGGCTAAAGGGTATGAGTTTTCCTTTTAGGGTGGAAGAATGTTCCAAAACAGTGGTGATGATTGCTAACTCGGTGAGTATACCAAAAGCCACCAAACCACATACTTTAAATGTCTGAATTTCAAGGTATGTCAATAGTGTTTCAATAAATATGTAACCTTCCCTCCCAGATTCATTTGGTACACATGATTTGGGGTCATATAATGGTGTATAGGTTGGCTTTATATCATCAGCCAGGGCTTAAGACAGCAGTATGCCTTTTTAAGAGAAAGCCATTACATTTTTCATTGATATTAAGTCTATAAAGTAAAAAAAAAAACCCAAAAATACCTTCATTTTACTGCTCAACACACTGAGAGATTTATAGTTCCCCAAACTAAGTAGTTTTTCTTCCCCAAACTAATGAAAAATTACCTTGTGTATTAGGATGCTAATTGGAATATCCAATTCATTGGATTTTAAATCTCCATGAAAATGGAAGTCTCCATTTTCCTGCTCATTTAACTCTGTTTTTGTCATTTTTAAAAGGTTCTTAAATCTGCAAGAATGTACAAAGTGAAGTTTTGAGAGAGTGTTAATTCTTTAAACAGATACTATGTTCTATCGAAAAAGAAGCAAATCTAGAAATTACGATTCTTTCATTTGTTTCTAGCTAACATTATTTGAAAGCATTCTCATGCAATTATAATCTTAGAAGAATATATGCACAAAGTTTATGATATATGTGTGGCACGTAAAGAGCTAACACTGTAACCATATACAGGATTCTAAAATTAATATCCACTTTGGTATATTAACATAAAAATGAACTTATTATTGTTAGCTAAAGCCGAGTAAGCAAGGTGGAAAAAAATATATAAAATATACTGATATAGGAATGCTTAAAAAGATAAAGAAAATATACTTTGACACCTTTTAACCATGGTGAACAAGTAAAGAAAGCGGGCACAAAAATCTGGAGGTGGACTGGAGGTGTAGCTCAGTGATAGAGCATGTGTTCAGCATGTGCAAGGACATATGTTCAATCCCAGACCAAAAGGGAAAGAAAAGGAAACAAAACAAAACATCAAAGAGATCATTCAAAGTAGAAAACAGAGGAAATAGCATCTTTGAAATCTGAGTTGGAGAGGTAAAGAAAAGAGGCAGAGTTTAGGGGAAGGGAAATCAACAGAGAAATAATGGATAACCTAAAAGGTTGTTTAAATAAGACGTTTCAGCCTTTCTTACCACAATGTTCACAAAATGCAAGAGATGCAAAACAATGTAAAGACAGACAGTTAAAGGAGAGAAAAATAGTGATTAGATTCATAACAAACTCAAGTTGTCCACAAATAAACAGAAAAGCAGCCATGTTGGGGACTTCAAGACACTGGAAAGCATTCCATTTTCTTCATCTGGTGGTAGAAACATTTGCATCTGCAAGTCATATGTACATTTTGTGTGTATGAGCCATATATACAGTCACTGCTTTCTATCTGTAGGTTAATCAATAGTGGACTGAAAATACTCAGATAAAAACTGCATCTGTACTGAACACATACTGATTTTTTTTGTCCTTACTCCCTGAATGATATAACAATGATTTATATAACATTTACATTATATTAGGTATTGTCAGTAATCTAGAGATGATATAAAGTGTATGGGAGGGTTGCGTAGGTTATGTGCAAATACTACACCACGATATGAAAGAGACTTGAGTGTCCATGGAGTTTGGCATCTGAGGGGGTCCTGGAACCAATAACCTGAATACATCGAGAGATGACTGTACATTATTTATGTAGTATATATGTGTAAAGATACACACACACGTGCACACGCACACACACACACTAAGCAAACAGAAGGTTAATAACACGTACACCTCATGCACACATGGAAGTACCAAAGTGTAATTCTGTGATAGGTTTTATAACTAAAAAAAGAAAGAAGTACAAAGAAATACAAGATAAATCAAGATTAATTTTAGTGTTGTTAAAGATGATATAGGCTGTCTTTAGCTTTAGCAGTGAAATCATTTAATGAATAGTTGATAAGACTTGACATAAAAAAATCTTACCCAGTTAGCTCTTTTTGAAATTCAGCATTTTTCTTCTTTTCTTCATCCAAGGTATATTTCAGATATTCCGTTAGCTCAGTAAGTTTCTTTAATTGTTCTTTATCACCTTCAGACTTTGAAAACCAATTTAAAATTATTTTTTAATCTAGACATTCACTCGTCTTTCTTAAAAATATGACTTCTCATGAGTTCATGAATGTTTTAATGCATTGTATAAACCTGACACCAATAAGTACAGACTTCAAAAATAATTACTTCTCTTAACATAGCTCAAATTAACTTGTAGCTTCATAATTCCTTTTCGGAAATTTGTACTGCCAAA
This sequence comes from Heterocephalus glaber, assembly GCF_053883595.1. NCBI lineage: Eukaryota > Metazoa > Chordata > Mammalia > Rodentia > Bathyergidae > Heterocephalus > Heterocephalus glaber. Next base: position 5,824 of record NW_028258471.1, on the reverse strand, counting down.
ATTTGTTAAAAGTTTTACACATAAATGTTGAGGAAAAAATTAAAAAAGAATGGTTATATTTCCATTTTAGTTTCTAAAGATACCCTAGAAGTCTTTCCATCAATAACTTAAGTTTCCCAGATTTATTTAAACCATATTTTATCAAGACAAGTTTTGGAAAATATATACCTGATTTCATTGTATTTTTGAACCACCTGACTTTGGGAAGAGAAAGATACTAATTCTCCATAAGCAGTCTCTCAGGAATTTATCTCCTCCTCCTCCTCCTCCTCCCCCCCTCCCCCCATCCTCCCCCCGTTCCCTCCCCCTTCTTCTTCCCTCTTCTTATTCTTTCTTTCCTATTAAACATTTTTCCTTAAAGTTTAAGTCTTCTTTGTAATGTACAGAAATCTAACTTTTGAATGATTCTTGTGGCTATCATCTTGTTTCTCCTGCTCCACTGGCCTCTAATATTCCCTTGACACATGGTCTCACCTACAAATTTAGTGTTTTTATCACTTCTTGTACATTAAAACCTACTTTTCCTGCTGTAATTCCAATAAAGTAATGTGAGGGTCCATCAAGGACTTTTATTTTAATAGCACTCTTAACCGGCCAACTGCTTGGCAGCCTCTGCTCACAGTGTCCACACCTCCTCTCTGCTCCTCTAGCCCCACTGCTCTCCCAAAGGCAGTAGCTCAGTCTTGTCCCCATTTCATTTCAAATTCTCAGAGGCCCTTAAATCAGACCCTTTGACTCTGATTACCTCATCCCCATTACCATCCCTGACCTCTGTTCAGGGGTCATTTATACTTTTACTTTTTCCTTTCAGTTCACTTCTCATAGAAGAAGCCTCACCAGCCATTATTCGGTATGAATTACTTCTGAGGAGAATCCTACACATTGCATATTGAGTCACATTGGTGTTACTTTGAATTTATTCATTTTCTAATCTTGGGGAGGGGGCATTTACCCTTAGAATACTGACCAGCATAATTTATCTTCTTTTCTTTTATAATGCTACTTTTTTCACTGGGGTCAGAATGTTTCCCATTGTTTTCTTTCCAATACTTTCCTGTTCTATACTGTGCTATTACCCATTTTTCAACACCTGAATACATTTGTGCATGATGCTTAATGTAAGAGTATGTCTCCTGGCATTTTAATTCACAGAAGACTCTTTATCATTATATTGTTATGGGCCGGGGATTTAGCTCAGTGGTTTCACCACCTGCTGCGCAAGTGCAACGACCCAAGTTCGATGCCCCAGTACCAAAAAAAAAAAAGAAAGAAAATAAAACATTATATTGTTATGTTATGTATATGAAAAGTATAGCAATAAAGCAGGACTAATTTATGTGAAATCTAGAAAAAATTAGTTCTCCATGTTTCTTCAGAGAAACAATACTCAGAACACTCTGGTGCCCCTGATTACGTGTCTTAGTTTGCTTTTCTTGTTGCTGAGACAAAATACCCAACACCCGCAAGTTAAGGGGGGAAAGGTTCATTTAGCTCACAGTTTGTAGAAGTTTCAGTTCATAGTTGGCTGGCTCCGAGGCAGGGTGGCATGGCAGAGAGACATCTCAGAGAGAAGACAAGCAGCAGCGAATAAGCAACAAGTGACAAGCCTCTTTCTATCCCTTCTATCTTGTCCAGGCTACCTAACCTTTGGGATGGGTAGCACTCACACCCTTAATCCTGGCATCATGTCCTTGATCCCAGGACTACGCAAATCAATCAGTGGACCAATTTAGTAATCACACACCCTTAATCCCAGCATCACACACTAGATTCAGCCACCTCTGAAAAAGCCCCACCCATGACCACATGAGGCTTTAGGGGACAACTAGACACAAGCCATAACATGTATCTTTGTAATGGAGCTGTGTGGAATAAGTTGCTCTGATGTTAAGAAATTAGTAGTAGGCTGGGGATTTTGCTTAGTGGTTTTGCCACCTGCTGTGCAAGTGCAAGGACCCCAGTTTGATCCCTGGTACAAAAAAAAAAAGAAATCAGTTGGTGGAAGGAGCTGGCTCACAGCTCCAATTCCCCACACACAGTGCATTCTGTGACCCTAATTCCCAATGGCAGAGCATGAACAACAGGAGACTCTGCAGTGCTTGCTCAGCAGTTACATGGTTTTCATTATACCTCAGCAAACTGTCACCAGACTTGTACATCAATCTTCTGGACTGTTACATCTTTGAGTATGGTAAGCATAAATGGCTGGAAAAAAATCTGAAACCACAATGCTAGGAGTGCTAGTTAACTCTGTAAGATAAACAGCCATTTGTACTTTTTTACTGCCATCTTTTTCCTCTTCTTACAGTCGAAGAGAAATAAATGTTTCTCTGGGAAAAAATGATTGCCTAATGACCTAGTATCTATTCTTGATAAGGATATAAATTACAAGTAATTTATACTCAAAATCTCATGGAAAAGCTTTGATTCCAAGAGAAATTCAAAATTCTAGATTACATAAGTAAATATCCTGAAATTTTAAAAGTTATTATAAAATATTAGCTAGTATTCCAAATATGTAATTATATATCAATGTCCAGAGAAGCATTATTTCCAACAAAATGTAGAAATAACTTTCAGGTCCATCGATGGATAATGGATAAACAAAATGTGGTATATATAAAATATTGATTTTAGACTATCACAATCTTTCTTATTAAAATATTACTGCCAAAGTAATTGTATAAATTCAACTACCTTCTATAAAGAGGACTTCACTACAAGTAGAGCAAGTAGTATCAATATGATTATGACAGATATTTTTATCAATGAGATTTTTCTTATTGCCTAACATATTCCTATATACTATTAGAGAATAAAAATCCCTTTTCACTATGATAGAAATGCAGAAGAGACTGACTTACCCAATTTGCACTGAACAAGTTTTTCTGAAGGTGTTCAATTTTCCATGCTTGCTTTTTGACTTTACTTTTCAGCCTGGAATTTTCAAGTTGAAGTCTAAAATATTTATAGAAAAATAATTATTTTCATGGACCTATTTTTAAAAATCACATAATTTTTGAACATTTGAAAAAATATACACAATCTCAAAAATTGGAAAAAGTAGATGATTTGGTAATTATCATGGTTCTAGCTGTGGTCGTGGATAATTCTTCTTCTGCAGTGTTGTGATGGAGCCCAGAGCCTCATATGTAAAGCACATGCTCTTACTATTGCACTATATCCACAGACCTAAATTTCTCATTTCAAGAAACTTTATCACAGGTAGAATTTCACACAGCTTGATGGAGATTTACTGATTATCTGACATATTTCTCAAACGATATTGTTCATTTGCTTTACAAATGCTCAAGTTATTTGTATAGTGCTTTAAATCATACTTTTGCAGGTGTTCTTGCATCTTCTCAGCACCCTGCACAGTCTCTGTGTATCGATTCTCTTCTTCCAACTGAAAAAACAAAACAAAACAAAAAACTTTACTAATAACCTGCCCACCACCAGTTTTCACGCTACAGTTGTACTGGAACACAGCCACAGTGCTCCACATCCGTACTGTTCATAGTTACCTCTGTGCTGCTACTAAGAGTTAACTGAATTGTTGAAGCAAGGATCCTCTGGCCCACAGAGCTCAACATAACACTATCTGGCCCTTTACAGAAAAGTGTATTGATCCCTGCTCTAGGTCTGAAACACACTATTCCTGATTTTAGCTGTCATCGGGTACTCAAACTGACAAAACCGGAAGGCTGGCACAGTACTATGTGCCTGTAGTCCCAGCTACTTGGGAAGGTGAGTCTCCAGACCAGCCTTGGCAATTCAGGGAGATCCCCGTGTTGCAGGAAAAAACCCAAAAACAAAAAAACTTGGTAAAATGGGGAAAAAGAGGAAATTCCTTTACTCATGCTGTCCTTTTAGTTGTATTTTTATATTACAAACATTATACTGTACTTTTGTATTTTTGTATTCCAAGTACGATTCATCAACCATGAGTTGAAAAATTCTTACACATGACTGACAAGAGGTATGCCAGGGATGCTGAAATGAGCATTACAATTCAGTAACATCTAGATGGCTCCTGAAACTGTTTGAGAAAAAGTATCTACACAAAAGTGAGAATGCCTGGGCCTGAGTCCCAGCTCCACCAGTTACCAGCAGTGGGATTGTAAGAAGATGAACTTTGTCTTGTTTTCTTCGTCTATGAATTGGGAGATAACTACAGCATCTACAGCTCAATAGACTGCTGGAAAAATTAACTGATGGAATATACATAAAGACCTTAGAAGAATATGTGACACACAGTGAGCTATATAAAATCTTTGCCATTAGATATTACTGTGTTTTATGTTTTAATAACATTTGATATTTTAGGGAAGCTGAGGCAGAAGATTGCCTAGGTCCCACCCAGCCTTGGTAATTTAGTGAGATCATGTCTCAAAATTTAAAACAGGAGCTGGGCTTTTTGTCACACACTTGGGATCCTAGCACTCAGGAGGCTGAGGCGGATTGCTCTAAGCTTGAGGCTACCCGGGGGTGACATAGTAAATTCAAGGTCAGCCTGGGATATAGAGTGAGATCCTATCTCAAAAATCAACAAGAAACAAATTAGGCCAGGTGTAGTGGCGAATGTCTATAATCCCAGCACTCAGGGAGGCTGAGGCATGAGGATAGCAAATGTAAGCCCAGCCTGGGCAATTTAGCAAGATCCTGTCTCAGAATAAAACATAAAAACAGCCCGGGTTGTAGCTCAGTGGAAGGCCCACGGTTCAGTCTCCAGTGCCAGAAAAAATTGTTTTTAAAAAGGTGAAGCAGTAAAGAGCAAATACAGAAGTTTTCAGGATGCACCAGGGCTCTGGGTGAGGCTGTGGCCAGCAAGGTCCAGGGGGTTTGGAGGAGGGAAGGAGGGAGACACTCACTGTGCTGCTCCCTGGTGCCTCCTGAGCTGACTTCAGGCTAGAGAAAGCAAAATCTGATGGCAGCAATGGAAGAGGTCTTTACAAACTCAACTGGCCATTATTCACAAAGAAGGCAGCAATAAACAGCGCATGGGGCCCAAAACACACCCCATTGGTTAATCAATGAGACCCACTGATTAATTCAAGTAGCCAACGGTATCTTACTGTAACAACTTACAGTTTATTTTCTCTCAGCACCACTCAGTGGGCAATGATCACACAGAGAGTGCTTCCTGGATTGAGTATTACGTATGTGACTCGACCACAAGAGGGCACGAAAGCCGCGGAGCTGAAGCTACTGGACCTTTTTGCTACACAAAGGTCCCAAATCAATTCCTTTCCAGTAAGTGCTGGGCTCCTTTTGCAAGCACTCTGATGAGCAAATGAAGGTGTGTGTGGTGTGGGTACATAACAGAGCTTTTCAGTTTGTCAAATGCATGGTCTATAAATCCCAGGTATAGCTATATAATGAAGAAAGGCATTTCTTTTCTATGGTGAGAAAAATATGAACATTTGATAGAAAATTGTCCTCTATTAGATAAAGTGCTTCAATTTTATATTTCTTAAAATATCTTTATAATATAAACCATAATAACAAATGATTGGTTATAGTGTAAAATAATAATTATTCTTTTTGGACAAGGTCTTGCTTGTAGTTCAGCCTGGCCTTGAACTCACTATGTAGCCCAGGCTGGCCCCAAATGGTGATCCTCTTGCCTCAGCCTCCTGAGTGCTGAGATTACAGGCATGCACCACCATGGCCAATCTTAATTTTTTTCCTAGTAACTGCTAAGGAAAAAATATTTTCAATTTAGTCAAGGACAGGTGATGACATGAATATCAAGACATTATTCTCTCCTTAAGTCAATTAATTTATACTTAGGCCAGATTATTTCTCCAAAAAACAAAAA